>NW_013952845.1:329066-331314 GCF_001266775.1 Austrofundulus limnaeus | reverse complement strand
AGCTAAATATTTAGCTTGGAAATTAAGTATTTATTTCGGAACTATATTTATAAATGTATGAATATCAAGGTAAAAATATTACTTTAAAAAATGCTCCCCTATTTTTTTCTAATGAAAGGCTAAATAAAGCTAAATATTGGTGGTAATTTTTGGCAGTGTAACTTTACAAACGGTGCCCCATACCCAAAAGAATATAAAATAATGGAAATGATGAATGAATACAAACCCCACGGTTTCTAAAGTAAAGACACAAGTTGTGTTTTTTTGTGAATTTCTTKCATGCGCTTCATCAGCATCCTGCAGAAATATTCTCAGCAGCAGTGCGTCGGCAGAGGTGCTTCTTAWTAATGCCTCGACAAAGCAGATTTATTTATTCCTGCAGCGGTGTGCGCATGTGAGGTCACACTTTGACAGGAACGTTGCTTGCTATAGTCTGCTTGCTATTCCTGCCGTATTTCCACCCATGATATCGCAGCTCTGTAATTTTTTCCGTCAACAAATTAATATTTTTTTTCCACTAAATTCCATTTCAGTCCCCAGTGAAACATTATGAAACATTCACTTAAAGAGCCTATTCAGGTCTAATAAAACAGTCCCACACATTTAATTGCACTCAGGCTACACTGCACCTCTGACAACTCATCATTTTATGGTAAAGCCTCAGTTGTGTATAATAATAATAATAATACAGCAGCGCTTAAAATGAAAATGAGACGATAAACACAGATGACATGAAGCTGCTCACCTGGCCTCCACTTTCAGGCCGTACTATTCCCTGCCTGAGTTTTATCAGCATAATGTAATTACTCTCCGATTCCACGTGTGCATTATTGTGTTTCCTGTTCGGTGTCACAGAGTCGCACGTGAAGCTTTGAGGGTGAAAAGATTCATGAGCAGCTTCTACATTTGTTCTGAAACATAGCAGGGAGTGAGAGTCAAACACTTTAATCACTGAAAATGGTTTTTTTTACGGTGATGAAGCAACAGGCATGATCTGTTTTATTATTTCAGATGGTTTGTTGCTGACTACGGCTTTGTCTTAATTCATGGGTTGCAGCCGATGTAGACCACGRTCRATGTTGTCCACTGTCTGAGTGGCTCCATCAACGGCTGTGAAATGAGACAGTCTCTACAGAAGGCGTATGTTTGCATGATCACGCACTGCATCGGTGATACGTTTTATATCACATCGCTTCAGTTGGTTTTTTCAAGGGTTTAACTCCAGTATCAGTACTTGAACTGCATTTTATTTAACATCACGCTGCAAGACTGAGAGAGGCCACGCGTGAGGATAAAAAAATCATGGATATACCAGGTTTGGTCCTACAGTGTGTGGTGTACAGCCACATCAAGAGACAACACACCACATACGGACAGATATTTCATTCATGAACATTCAGATGTCCCAGTTGTTAAATCACGCGAGACTTCCTGAAATCTCGTGAGAATTCAGGCATCAGGAAAAATCTCACGACCTCCAKAGAGACGTGAGTTCAGAGTAAATAAACAATAATGATTGTTTGTGGACTATTTTTTTTACCAGAGGAAAACAATTTCATAAGACTTTTAACATCCAGTGCACTTTCTGGTGAGTGAAGTCACTTTGTCTTCAGTATTTTTGATAGCCCTCCGTGTTTACGTCACCTCACTTTCTTATTGGCTACACGTCTCATTCAACAGGCTGCGAACTCGTTTGTTCTCGGGTGAGCGCCCCACACGTTGTGATATCGGGCCAAACTATCAAACATGTTGAATAATCCAGATTTGAGGTTGGAGCGGTCCCGACGTCTTTCTGAGCCGACTAGATCACTCTTAACTCACCACCCATGGCAGGAATATCTGCTCAGATTATCTTTAGAGCCATCATAATAATCTGGACGTCCTTAAAAATGTCGGAAGGGCCAGAAATCGGCACAATTATCCTGCTGTGTGACACAGCTCTAAGTTGTTTAACTTACATTCTGTGGTCCATGATAAATTTCTAAACCCTCTCGTTAAAAAGAGGTTATTACTTCTCATTAGGAGCCACCACAGCTAATCAAACTGTTGGTGTGGAGGAAGGAGGACCGACGTCGCGTGAGCAGAACCCCGCGACGTGGTGGAAGGTGAGGCCGACAACTGGCCGCATTGGTGTGGAGGAAGGAGGGCTGACATCTTGTGAGCAGAACCCCGCGACGTGGAGGAAGGAGAGGCCGAAAACTGGCCGCGTTGGTGTGGAGGAAGGAGGGCTGACATCTTGTGAGCAGAA
>NW_013952845.1:320318-321749 GCF_001266775.1 Austrofundulus limnaeus | reverse complement strand
ATAATAATAATAAAACAAAAAAAAAAACATCTTAAAAATGACCGCAGCACCAAAACCAGCATGTTAGCACTTCAGGGCATTTGTTAATGGCTAAGCTTTTGTCTTATTTTCACATTTTTCAACGAGACTGGAGTAAAAGATTAATGGCCTCCAGACTGTTGGGTTATGGATGAAGCAGAAAAATTCCTCCGGTGTCAAAATGACAAATATGAGGACCAGAACCACACAGCTGCTCTTTATAGAAAAACTCTAATTAGATGCCGGATCCGTTCATTAATGAACCAGCGTTCCCTGCCTGCGCTTGTTTCTTCTGTCTCCGTGTCATTTCATCACTGGTGTTTGATCGAGAAGGAAACCATTTTATTTTTTTGTTTGATCAGAGTTATTTTTGACCACTGCTACCCTTTCACCCAATCTAACATCCAAACACCCACTGCCTTGACTTTTCACCACATTACAGTCATGAATCATCTCCGTTCATGGGGTAGCAGAGGAGAAAAAAAAATAATGTTTCTCTTCCCACCTCGCTGACAGCTCAATTTAGATTCTATGAAGTTACACAGATTTCATGCATTTAAAAAAAAAAAACACAAACCCACACATTTCAGTTCTTCCTGTACAAAACTTTCTGTTTGAAGTCGGAGCTCAGGAAAGTTTGTGTGACAGTCTGCAGCTCTGCAGATGATTTAACTTTACATCTTAGTGTTTCTGCTCGCTGCACCTGGAAGTCAGGAAAATATATCAGCATCGAATGTGGTCAACTACTGTCAGCCTCTGCAGAAAAATGGAAAACTTGTCTCACAATAAAGCAGAACAACAGTCTGCAGCTGTTTGTTTAAGTTATGTATAAGTTTTAAACTGATGGTGTTTAGGCCCATGTCTGTATGTGTTTATTGATCTGTCTGTTAGCAAAATGTCTAATCAATCACAGAACAGATTTTAATCAAACTTTATTTGGACGTACATCTACAAATTATTAGAGCTTTCACCTCTCAGTGAGGAGGTTGCAAGATTACTTCCTGGTTTGGGACCTTTCTGGGTGGAGTTACGGTGAGCTCTCACAAATCAGGAACATACACGTTAACTCCAAGCTCTCCCTACTTGTCTCTGTGTCCCTGAGATGGACTGAAGACCTGTCCAGGGTGTCTCCATCTCTCGCACAGTGACTGCTGGAYATATGAACCAGTGAACCCCACAACCAGGAAAAGAGTAGTGGATTAAGAAAATGTATGTATAGTCCTGGCCTGTAGATGAGTGTAAACTGCAGAGTCCTGGCCTGTAGATGGGTGTAAACTGCAGAGTCCTGGCCTGTAGATGGGTGTAAACTGCAGAGTCCTGGCCTGTAGATGGGTGTAAACTGCAGAATCCTGGCCTGTAGATGAGTGTAAACTGAAGAGTCCTGGCCTGTAGATGAGTGTAAATTGCAGAATC
>NW_013952845.1:316061-318400 GCF_001266775.1 Austrofundulus limnaeus | reverse complement strand
GTAGATGAGTGTAAACTGCAGAATCCTGGCATGTAGATGAGTGTAAACTGCAGAATCCTGGCATGTAGACGAGTGTAAACTGAAGAGTCCTGGCCTGTAGATGAGTGTAAACTGCAGAATCCTGGCATGTAGATGAGTGTGAACTGAAGAGTCCTGGCCTGTAGATGAGTGTAAACTGCAGAATCTTGGCCTGTAGATGAGTGTAAACTGCAGAATCCTGGTGTGTAGATGAGTGTAAACTGCAAAGTCCTGGCCTGGTGATGTAGCTCTTCTGTGTTGGTCCATTCTTTTGAACAGTAGCTGCTTTGTTTTGCCGATGCATAGCTGGTCACTTAACAGTATACACAACATTTCTGTTTGTGCCCGGGAACCAGATCTTTGTGGTGAACCAGTCTTTGTCATAATGTGTTTTGGGGATTGAAAGCCACTGGGACCTCATGTTTAGAGAATAAACGTTTCAGTTTCTCCGATCAGACCCCTAAGTCTAAAAGGTCAGGGTCATAATTTAAGATAGTGGTATGCTTTTTGATATTGATGTGCAATATGCATCTCTTGAAGGAGTAAATTTATTATTCATGTATTCGTATTAAWATCCTGGTTCTTTGTCAGTGCTGTGGTTCATTTAGCTCCAGTATTTTGACATGTTCTCAAACTCCATTTAGCAAAGTAAAATTGCTTGAGTCACATTATTTGTGTCCAGTGTGTTTTTAATARAGTTAAGCACCCGTAGAGTTTCATTCTGCATCTTTTGTGTATAATTTAAACATGATTTATTCCTAAAGGTAATCATTTAATCACTCCAGATCGGTTTCACTCACATTTGATTCTTTCCTTCGTCTTCAGAGTTTCTTTAAACCTGTTACCTGTTTGTTTGGTCACTTCTCTCAGTAACTCCGTGTTCTTATCGTAGCCGAACAATCAGCAGAATGTACTGTTCCTTTCCAAGTTTGTAGACAAATTGGTTGTTTACTACTTGTGGCATGTTCTTCCAGAATGATTACAAAATCAAGGACACACTTAGTTCTGTTCCCCACTTCTTATAAAAATGACCTGCACTGTGCTTGTGGTGCAAGAAAGCTGAATTAATTTGAGAGTAATAATAWAAATAATAATAATATTCTCTGACACCTTGTGCTTAAAGGTTGTAGCTCTCTGTGGTCACACTCAACTGCAATTTAATGTGATTACTGATTCGTCAACATAACATAAAATGTCAGTTCAGAGTAAAATCGCCAACAAAAGCTGTGACAGGTCAACAAATTTCTTCAAAACTTGTTTTTTTACACACTTAAAAATAACAGGGCAGTAAAAGCACAATAAAATGCCAAAGTCATTTTTCCATCTGGTGCTCACACTTTTCTAAAATACCAACACGCCACCCACTGAGAGCTGTCATTTCACCTGCCAATTCAGCTTTTTACTGCTGATTACAAATTGCCGTTTCAGGTTAAACAAATACAAACAAACATGGAGAACAATATGTATATGTTTGTCAAGAAAATTATGCTATTTTTGTGACTAGAAGCAACTCATTCTTGTTATTTTTGTTGTCAACACAATRAATTAGTGGATAGTAAGTCAATAGCTGTGGTTCTTCAGTCAAATCATGCCTTGTCACTCACACTTTAAATTCAAATTAATGAGATTTCTGCAACGTTGTTTTAAAMACAAAGCTGGAAAATGTGAAGGTTTCTACAGAACACATCGTCAGATATCAGTCGGTGTGTATTGTGTCTGTTKTACAGGTTTACAGGTGTGTATTTATATATATATATATTTTGTTTTATATCTTGAGTGTGTAGGATGATGATTCAGCAAATTAGATTATGTTTTCTTTTGTTCCAGTATTAACAGGTCACAGCAGATTAGATAGCCAGCAGGAAGCCAACAGGTCTSATGAAACGACTGCACCGTTTCTTTCATATCAATTTAATCCATGGAGATAAAGAAGATTTTTATTACAGGGATTAGTCMGGGGATTTTTAGTGATCACATATAAAACCACTTTAATTGCATTTATAATTGATTTGGCATAAAAAACCAGAGAGATGACTGTTGAAGAATAATTGGTTTTTATGTCTCTCAAGTGGGATGCCTCCCTAACATTATAAAAAAATCAATGAACTATCTCTTGTTGTTTTGTCTTCACTGAAACTGAGATGACCATATTTCATTTCCAAAACTGTATTTTTATGTGAGTCTTTAAAGGCAATTTGGAGACAGAAATAGAAAATATTAATRTATTACTTTAAGCTTTTATTTCAGCCTTATCTCAATTTCTTTACTCTTTAACTTGAGAAATTGAAAATTTTGTTCCCTGTTCAGAATCAAATCAAGGC
>NW_013952845.1:312816-314754 GCF_001266775.1 Austrofundulus limnaeus | reverse complement strand
ACACCGAAATGGGCGGGACAGAAGCGGAAGTGGTTCTTAAAGAGACAGAGGCCAATTTCAAGGCGTTGAGAAGAGGAAGTGATGAGAAGATGAGTTTATTTTCTATTTAAACATGAAAACAGCATTTTAAATAACAGATAAAGGTGACATAGATACTTTATTATGGTATAGTATTTAAATGTTTGCCTAAGAAACACATAATATTGCCCCTTTAAGATCTAATATGCAATAACAGTAAATTCAAATAAAAAAAACGGTTTCAATTTACACACTTGGGAAAAAATTATACCACATTAGATAAAATTATTGGGAAATACAGTATAAAGGTAAAATCAAAATTAGTCAAAAATGAGCATATACCCTGAGGGTTAAAGCCTGTGAGCTAAATGCTGCTAGCTTAATAACTTTGCTAATTCCTCAACATTACATCTTTAGATTGATTGTCTTTTGTACAGTGGCTTGAGACGACGTTTGTTTTTTCCACCTCCATCATCGGCCTCCAGCATTCACAACCATCATGTGCCAGCCTGGACCTTGAACGGGCCAGTCACATACTAAACTACCGGGCCACTTTCTTTGTTGCCCCAGTCCTCCCCTGGCTGTGTCCGCATTCTTGGCTTGAAAACGATGGTTCTCGGTGCAGGTTGCACTCAGCCAAGTCTGCCCTTCGTTTTAGGCCATGTCCTCCAGCGTGCACCGGGGCGCTTTGATGAGACTCCGCTCCTCTAAGTCTCCGTCGGAAGAATTTGAAGAAGGGTAAAAAGTTCAATAAGCTTCATGGCTGTTAGAGGTTTGGCATTTAGTAGCTGCGATGACTAAAGTGTTAGGTCAAAAGATTTTTGTCAACAAAGCAAAACACGAGTGTGTGTTTTTGTCTGGCTATGCTWTCAAGGCCCTGAAATAAATGTTGCCTTCATGGCATGTAGATAATTGTTAATGGCTGCCACTATGGACAGGGCATTCACACAAACAAGCACATATTACACACTCTCTCACACACACACACACGCTTCATTAACTGGCAGAGCCTGGAAGCTGCTCGTTAGCTGCTGAGGCGTAACAGCGAAAACTGGGTTACTGCTCTGCGAAAGCACACAAGTACTTATATCAAACAAACATAAACACTCCCACAGAAATCTGTGAGAAAGCACCAATCATGACCAGAAATCAAACACCTCTGAAGGATAAAAGGAGGGAGCTAAGTTAGATTTTAGCTTCCGCAAATGTGAACATTTTTCATCATTTTCCCCACGTTTAGTTTTAATTAAAGTCTATTTCCCACAAAATTTAAACAAAGTATGTGCTTATTTAATGTAACTTTCCATCTTCCATGTCCTCATAGACTTTTAGTATAAATGGAAGGTAAGCATGAGAGAAGAGGAAGTTGCTGAGGAGATAAAATCTTCAATTTAAGGCTTTAGGTGATGCTAATTTAATTACAGCAAATCATCAGAGGGAAGTTCAAGGAGAAGACGAGCGCTGTTATTATTAACATGTTTTTTTTCCATAAGAGAAAAACACTAAAAGTCGGCTCGGCCAACCATACGAAGCTTCTGAGGGCGATGAGGCGCCTCGGCTACCCGAGGTCAAAGTGAKATACGATGCCGAGCGGCCACAGACAGATGAGCTGTTAAATGAGCTGACCGCTGTGGAGCAATGAGCTATTTGTTCCAATTTACCCATGGCTACAGGGTGGAGAGTAACCTCCTCTCACATTACCAGACGAGAAGCTGAGTGTTACTGAAGCTAYGCCTCGGATCTGTTCCAACATGAACAGAAACAGGAAAAAAAAAAACTTTTTCATTTATTCAACAAGCTGGTTGGTGCACTGTTAAAAATTACTTGTAAGATTTACTAGAGAAAATCCTGTAAACGATTTGCATTTGGTAAGTAAATTTAAATGCTATAAAATCATGTCATATTTACTCTAATCATTAT
>NW_013952845.1:310169-311560 GCF_001266775.1 Austrofundulus limnaeus | reverse complement strand
TTTTTTTGTAAAATTTAAAAAAATAATTAAATAAATGTTACTACACCCAAAAATCCTTTTTTTCAGTGTGGTTTCTTGTAAAGACTGACTAAAAGTGACACATTTATTTAAACACATAATGCGTAGAGTATAGTAGCATAACATTTTAGTCTCTAGACTTAACTTTGGGTTGAAATCATGATGGGAAAATTGGCTKCAATTGTRTTTCTAAAGTCAGAGTTAGAACCGCTGCTTTCATTGGGCTCAGTTTAGGATTTTCTGCATTGCCTCTCTTCGGTGGGCTCTAAACCCCTCCAGTTAAATTGGTAAGTTGTGCATCGGAAGCAGCAGAAATAAGAATAATCCAAGGAACGCTGATGGAAGGCAATTCATCAGAGCTCCGGTGTGTAATTTGAACAACGCTATCATTTTATTTCAATTTGCTTGTAACCGTTTTTTTTTTTTAAACTCCTACAAGTTCAAGCCTGCGAGAAAGGTTGATCTGCTGCGGTGTTCACGGTGCTCTATTTCATAATGTGTCTCGGTAATATGAGGCAAACAGAACGGAGGAATCAAAGGTCACCGGTTCAAATCCCTGACCTCCATTTGATCTGCGTTGAGCTCTAATGCCATCAGGATTTCCTGCTCTAAGATTCAWCATGGTTTAACCACTTGTTTATTTTGCACTGAAAATATAAAAGTTTAATTGCATTTCCTGCTCAATTCCAGTCTGGAAAAACTGTCATAGCATTCACTATTCAACACCTACAGCAGTGTTGGACGTCGGCGCGCAGCTTGTTTGTTTTTGTTTTAGAGGCACAATGTAAGACTGGCACAGTTCTGTCACTTTGATAAATTTGTTTTGGATGCCTTAATGTTTGATCATTAAAATGCATAAAAAACTGGTGTCAACAGGGACAGTTTCCCTCCAGCACAGCTAAAGATCTTCAACTAATTTAAAAGAGGTGACGGACGGTGAGAAGGATGCTCAGTGCTCCTTCGATCCATCTCTCCTCATAACTGTAAGCTGACAAAATGTTTCTGCTGCTCCCCAATTACAACTGCGCCTTTAGGCTTATCTGTCCTTTCCAACAAGTTTATGAAAGAGGCTTATGGGGTGCTGTTTGTAAAGTTACAGTCAAAAAAATACCACAAATATTTTTGTTTTATTTAGCTTTTTATAAGAAAAAAAAGAACAGATTTGTTTTTCAAAGTCAGTTTTTCACCATTTGATTCATACATTTATAAATGTCATAGTTTATAAACTAAATATTTAACTTACAAATTAAATATTTAGTTTTGAGCTAAATACTTAGCTTGCAACTTAAATATTTAGCTAGCAAGTTAATTGTAAGTAAGTAAGTAAGTAAGTAAGTAAGTAAGTAAGTAAGTAAGTAAGTAAGTAAGTAAGT
>NW_013952845.1:302767-309038 GCF_001266775.1 Austrofundulus limnaeus | reverse complement strand
ACACACACACACACACACACACACACACACACACACACACACACACACAAAAACAGATTTGCACTCCACACAAAGCAGACACAGTTATATATCAACACTGTTACAACTTTCACAACCCCAGTCCCACCTACCTCGTTTATCTCTCTGTCTTCCTAAGGTAATCCCATCTGTCGTTGGTCTCCCCCCCGTGATTTGTGACGCCTCTTAAAAACATCCTCTAGAGTCTTTCAGAGTTTTYTGTTCTGGCAGAACCAACACAATAAGACCCACTACTTTTACACAATCACCTCCTCTGGGTAGTTGAGAGCTTAACTTCAACCGGAAACAAAAACCCTGAAAAAAACTGAACAATAGAGCATCTGTTGGCAACAGGCAGAGGTGGGCAGAGCAGCCAAATGTTGTATTCAAGTAAGAGTTGTGTTTCTTCAACATATTCTTACTCAAATATAAGTTAAAATTAGCCATTCAAGAAATTACTCAAGTCAGAGTAAACAACTACTTTGTAAAAAGAGTACATGATCAAAACATCTGATTTAAAGGACCAGTCTTATGTGTTTCTCAGGCATATAGTTCAATTCTATACCATAATAAAGTAACTATGTCACCTTCAGTTGTTATCAAAATGCTGTTTATATGTATAAGTCCAGAAATAAATTTAACTTTGCTCACAGCCATTTTTTTTACACGTCTTGAAATTGTCCTCTGTCTCTTTAAGAACCTCCTACCCCTTCCATCACGCCCACTTCTGCACATCATCACAACAGCTTCGTGCCGCTTACAACCTGGAGCGTTGTAGCCTATTTTGTTGTAAAGGTAATGAAAAAGCAGCAACATTATACCATATCGATTTAAAAAAATGTCTACTCAGGATACAAATGAACCTTACCACTGAACCAGAAAGTATGTTAGAGAGACGACGTTTCAGCTGGTAAGATATCTATCTCTCAGTCACCATCACAGACACACACGTCAACGTTAGGCTAATTTATTTATTACTAAAATGTGTGGTAAGCCAGCTAAAGAACACAGATCATAATATAAACAACCAAACAAAACAACTTGAGTTGTTTTTCAGCTAAAGGCTGCGTCACACTGAAARATTTTAAAACAGTCGGCTGATTTTCAAAGACTGAGAGAGCCCACACATAAGGATAAAAAAAATCATGGATATATCAGGTTTGGTCCTACGGTGTGTGGTGTACAGCCACATTAAGAGACAACACACCACACACAAAAAGATATTTCGTTCATAAACATTCAGATGTCAGATGTGAAATCACATGAGACTTCTTGAAATCTCACGAGATTTCAGATGTCAGAGGAAAAATCTCCTGTGACCTCCAGGAGACGTGGGTTCAGAGTAAATAAACATTTGCGACGAGGAAGAACCTAAAARGAGGTTCTAGGTCCAACCAGATGTTTTTGTTCTCCTGCCTGGCTGCCACAGGACACATTATTTCATTTATAACATGCAAGAATGAGTCAAAGCAAGACTCTGGGCGTGTTTTTGATGAGGAGATAACATTATAACATGATATAAAGCTCAAAATAAAGTTGATTACATGATATTGCCCCTTTAATACTTTTAAATGATGTCAGACTAACAAAAATAGAAAGTTATGTGCAAATTCTGACATTTTGAAGACTAAAATGAAGAAAATGAATACAAATAAATAATTACAAAATAACAAATTCCAGCAGAAGAAACAGAATTCCAAGTTAAATTTTCCTCATTATAAAACTTGTTAAATGTTTATGGACAGTATGTATCTCACTTCAACATAAACTAGGTTTGTGTCTTCTGGTTTRTTCTTCATTCAGTGATGTTAATGTGTGTATTCAGTTTTCAGAAATTTTACTGAAATAAGAGCAACAATACTTCATAATGATATCACTCAAGTAAAATAAAAAGTAAACTACTCCAAAAGTACTTTTTTTTTCTAAAAGTTTAAGTAAATGTAACCTGTTACTATCCACCTCTGGCAACAAGATTGTCTGCTGGAAATGCATTTCTCCACTGCAGCTTGTTTGTGTTTTTGCCTTTAAGAAGATCATTTAATCAGCGTCGGACTTAAACTGCAGCAGGTAAAGTGTGKAACCAGCATCACCTGAAATATCACCAAAAACTGYAGCTYTCATGCAAAACATGAGCACTGAGTWGTGTTTGGTTACCAAATTTTAACTCAGTATTCGTAAAACTGACCAAGTAAAAGTAATTTTTCTGAATTATCTGAGAGAACACACATATGACATACGGAGTGTAAATAACACCATTTATCAAATGTTGTATTTTTGTTGCTGAAGTTGAGTTTGAAACTGAATCTGCTGGATTTCAGAAAAATTTGGTTTCTATAAGCACACCTGGAAAAGTTAAAAAGGGTGTATTCTTCAAAAGTACCCTGTATAAAAAGAACGAACATGTACAGATGTGTCTCTATGAGTCACGATGTGTCTTGTACTGTATTTGGAAGTTATTGTATGAATCTTTTTAATTGAGCTGGTATAGAGGTTCCTGTTGTTTGCCTGTGAGTCACTCCACAAAGGGTTTCCCAGCTGTCGGTTGACTATCATCCACTAAGTTGCTTCTGTTTGTGAAAAAAAAAAAGTTGAAATTGACTCCCAGGCTGTCACTTGAAAGAACATCGCCTCAGAGAAAGAGGATTAAAGCTACTCTCTGAGATGCTTTCTCTGCACGCATAGAAAACAGGAACTGATGCCACCTAACCAGGCTGCATTTTATAAACAAAAAAAGTAACAAAAGGAGATGATAACTTTAACCCATAAGTGTCACTGTGGGTCTTTGGGTTTTGTTGTGAAGTAGAAAAGGATCCAGGTTCTAAAGGGTTAATTCCACTTTGATTGGTTTTAAGCCAAGTCCTGAAACACTTTCAGTAAAAGGAGCCAAGAGGGGAAATTCACCTGGTGGCTTGTGGCTAACTTGTTAGTGTGACTGGCAACGATTCAAAATAATGGAAAATTTATAAGAAACTAAAGTGAATTTTCAKTTGTGAGACCAAACAACCAGCCAGTTATAGAATGACCCTTTTTGAAACTTGTGTTTCCAATTGAACAACACCCAAGATGTCACTGAGAGTTAGTGGATTTCATTAAAACCTCACAGCAGAAATAACCTCCACACTGATGAGAAACTGATTTAGAAACAATTACGCTGAAAACTGCAGAACTGTGTTAACTAAAAACAAGTTTGTAGCAACAGGTTGATTTAATCCTCCCTATGATGGCTGTAAATAAAAAAAATCAACTTTGAGATGTGTTTTATAGCAGTTTGTTTTATGTATTTCAAGGTAGTCACAAGTGGCCATAAGAAGCCAAACTACCAACCTGTTGGAGACATGCTTAAATGAACATTTCTGCAGATTTTTTAAAGTTTTGTTTTTATATTAATACAAATGTTTAAAGAGTAAGAATAAAAGTTGTTTCATACATTTCCTGAAATACTTTTTTCCACTGCAAACATTTATCTTCTATTAAATTTGATTTCATCTTAAGAAAGGTTTGTGTGATTTACTCTAATAATTAAACTCATGTTATTACTCAAAGCAAATAATAAGGGCTTATAAAAGCTGAACTTCTTATTTATTCTCCCAGCTGGTCTGACAGAATCTATTGCTGTTTTTTTTTGTTTGTTTGTTTTTTGTTTTTTTGCCATTTATGTTTAATTAAGTCCTTTTAATATGAACTCGAGTGCATCAAATCCATGCTTTCAGTTTCTTCCATGAAAAGTCGTTTCAGTGCGTTTATTAAGCGCGTGCAGGACGCGTGAGACTCACCCAACACGAAGCACAGGAGCGTCTGTTTCTGCAGAACTGAACCGGCGTGCGGCTCCATCCCTGCGCTCCAGAAATGCGCGAACTTTGGAGAAAGGATCCCAGCAGAGCTCAGCGAGGAGCGGCTAACATCGTGGAGTGACCGCTGGGCGGGAGCGCCATGAAACGCCAACCCAAGCCTCCACCTTGACTGCGCAAAGGAAAGAAAAAAACTGGCTGGGGGGAGATCCGAGCCTCGCTCTTGCTGCTCCCGCTGCACCACAACTGTCCTCCTTCCTGTCACCGATCCGATGGCATCCCGACACGAAACCACAGCCAGCTGTGAAGTTGGAGCTTTTTCCAGTCCGGATCGGGATCCCGGAAGGCGCAGCGTGTGGGGGAACTGCGCTGGGTTTTGGAAGTGTGCCGTGCGCAACGGGACGCGCCAGTCAGGGACCCCTGGAGCCGAGCTGAGTGTGGTGGGGACTCTAGGCTGGACCCAGCAGGGCGCAGGGGAGGGAGGGGGAGAGGCACATTGGAGTGCTATAATAAAATATTATTATTATCGCTGAAAGTTATTGGAAGTGATTTTTTTTCTTGAATCTGTTAGCAAAATATCTCATGAACCACCAGACGGAGTTAAATGAAACTTACAGAAATCAACCACTGGATGTACATCTACAGCTAATTTACTTTTGGAGTCAGTCTTAATTAAACTGTCCAGAACAGCTATCAGACATTTAAAAGCACAGAAATGATCATAACTCTGTCACTTTGATACATATTGACCTAAACCTTGGTGTGGTAGTAGCTGAGACTGATCTTCAACACTCACAATCAAAATCTAACAGATTGTGTTAGATCTTTGCTTAAAACCTGTAACTGGTGTTTCTGTGGAGTCTCTGAGTGACAGCTGTCACTCCTCTTCTCTGTATAATTATGGCCTTTAAAGTTAACAAACGCCCTTATAACCCTTCTGATGCATGGCCAACTGGTGCTGCATACATGTTTTGTGATACATGTTAACATTAATGCAAATGTACATTATATTTAGTATTTTTGCTATCATTTCACTCCATTGTGTGCATTGAATTGCACAGACATTAAAGTTATTCTATTCTATTCACTTAAGTGCTCACGTTTTCTAATCATCAGTTAATCAATGCATTTGATTCCAGCCCTTTGCTGCCTTTTTTTTTTTTTTTTTGTGGAAATAATGCAAATGAATTTGATTTTTGTCACATTGCCCTGCAGTTCAATTCCACAAATGAAAATATGCTGTAATGTGGAGTTTATGTTTTGCCAATATGTGGAAACAAATTAATTTGAAGGTGTGTATTTGATTCCTGAAGCCAGTATTTGTACATTGGTTTTGTTGTCAGAAGTACACAGTTGTCAAACACTGCCCTCTAGTGTTCATGTGGAGCATCGCCGGTCTCCGACTTTATTACAAATCTTTTGTTGTTTATTATGCAGCATTACTGTTTACTATAATTTTGTTTACATATTTTAAATTCATGATTATTAAGCTATTATTAATATTATTCTCATTATTATTAAAAAATTGGCCTCCTTAATACATAATATGAATCCTGAGTGGTTTTCTGCCACCAGTCTGTTGGGTGGTATCATGGGGAAAAAATCAGTCACACAAATTAAATTAAATGCTGTTCTTGAATATTTTGGAGTAAATGTAAAAACTTGGTCTCTTTGTAAAGTTAATACTCCAGTTTTTAACTTCAGCACGTATTGGAACTAGTTATTGAAGTTAAAACACACATTTTTTTATCTGCTTTAAAAAATATTTTTGTTGCTGCATATGGAGGGATGAAATTGTACACTTCAAAATGAAATGATGCCATAAGCATCAAGTCTTACCTATATTGTTCAAATGTGAGAATAACAGCACCAAAATCTACTCTTACCTAATGAAGCTGGTACAAAAAACACATTAAAAATAACAAAATCTGCCTTTGACAGCAGTTTGCTTTGAGCTCAGTGTCAACAAGCACTTTTATTTCWATCATAAAGTCTAAAGAAGAATCATCCAAAAGGTTATTTCGAACAGCTCACTCCCACCTGAATGCTTTTGTGTGGCTTGAAGAAACTTACAAATTCAACAGTGAATGAAAACTGTTCCAGCCAGATCATCTTCTGACAAACTAATCCCAGCTGGGCGATTGTTCCTGTCCGTCATGAAGATAAGTTATTTATTCTTTAAATATTCTGCAACTTATAAGACTGAGTTTGATGTGATGCAAACTGTCACAAATCCTTGGATATGAAACATGAACACGGCCCAGAAAGGAGCTTCTTGAAATGCTCCAAGTTCCAGTTCCACCAAGATAAAAACAGTTCTTACTTGTTATCTGTTAAAATAAATGTGTTCAAAGCCAGTGATTAATGTAAACGATGCTTTAAACCAGGGGTGGGCAATCCTGGTCCTCGAGGGCCGCAGCCCTGCATGTTTTATTTTTTTCCTTCTCTAACACACCTGATTCAGA
>NW_013952845.1:296556-302218 GCF_001266775.1 Austrofundulus limnaeus | reverse complement strand
TCTGAATCAGGTGTGTTAGAGCAGAGAAAAAATAAAACATGCAGGGCTGCGGCCCTCGAGGACCAGGATTGCCCACCCCTGCTTTAAACAAAACAATTTTGTAGGAAAACAAACTTCATCAGTGCAAAAATTTAAAAACATGTACTGTATTTTCAGAAGTTTCAATTTTTATACTAATAAGTAAAAAAATGTGGTGGATTTATAAAACAAACAGCCTCATTAAAAACCACCTCATAACGCCTGCCTGTCCAGCTGTCGCCACAGCAACCAAGTGTAAACGTACGGCAGAAGGCACGCGGGACGACAAAGAAGAGAGGAAAAGTTTAAATGTTTCAAAAAGGATCAAAGATTTACCTGAAAACTGCTTCAACAGATGTTTCAGCAAGACGTCCACTTTCAGCAGGTTTAACAGTGAGTAAAAAACAAAGTGATTTTTGTCTTTTTTATTATTATTCTTTTTAAATACTGATAATCGGAGATAACAGACACTGTATTTTCTAATTATTGTGTTTTTCTAGTGATATGTTGTGCATTTAGGGCATTTTGACATTTTGACAGTCAGTCGCTTGGTTCTTGTTAAACATTAAACCAGAAGAAGCAAAAAATAACCAAGGACATGTTCTCATTGTGCACACAGCTCACAAACATTTAATTCACTATCAGGRTCCCTGTGAATAACCTGACAACTGCCAGATGCTGTCCTGGAAGAAAAAGGAGCAACGAGCAGAGCGAGGGTGCTGGATTTTCCAAAGACTAAATAAAAACACAAACAATCATCTTCAGTTCAGGTTTTGACTCCAACTTAGAAAAAAGTATTTCAAAGCTGTTAGGAATGATTGTCTCTGGAGGCACTGACTGGATTCAGTATCACAGACTTTTCAATTGTAGCTTTATTTCTRGTAATAATGTCTGATTGGCAGAGAGTTATAGTAATTATGTACATTTACTTCATTACAGCATTTAGGTTTTTTGGGGGGGATTGTGGTAATTTTACAAATTATTTTCTAACATACCTACTTTTACCTTTATTTCATTACATTTCAAAGCTAAAAATGATACTTTTTCTTCTTTACTTTAAAATGTAACACCTAGTTACTTGTTACAAAATTAAATATGTTCAAACTCTTCTGTACTCTAAAAATGAAGTGTCGAATTTACTCAACAAAGTCATGTCAGCTGCTCCACTAAGACTAGTCGAGTAAATTGAGCAAAGAATATAAACATGTCGCTCAATTTACTCAAACTGGCTTATAGGATCCAGTTTTGTTCAGTAAATCCAACAGTTTATTTCATAGAGTATGTAAAAGTACTTTTACTTTACCCTTTTTGTGAACAGTTTTATGACTTTTTCTTAAGTAGTTTTCTCATCCGTGAAATTTGYTTTTACCAWAGTCATTTTCTGTAATTTTACTTTTAATTAGTTGTTTTTTCAAGTACTTTAGTGCAGTGGTTCCCAAACTTTTTATCTTCTGACCCACAAAATAAACATGGCAAAAACTTGTGACCCCAAATATTACTGGTCTGAGTACATGAACTTCGTTAATAACCCTAAAAACACAGTTTTTTTTGACCATCTAAACAGCTTATACACAAATATAAATACTTATTTATACTTTTTTGTGTTTTTGTAATATTATAGGGAAAATTTTACATCAGCAATTATTTTATTACCCTTTAAATTGATTTCTGGAGATTATCCAAGGTGCTTCATGACCCATAATTGGGTCCCAAGCCCAACTTTAGGAACCAAAGTGCAGTGGTTCCCAAACTTTTCAGCTTTTGACCCACAAAATAACAGCAGCAGAGACCTGTGCCCCCAAMTATTTTTGGATGATAAACATTTGTATCAGGTCAACAAAACATGGGCATAGTAACAATATTTTTATACTACATTTTATCCATTTTAAATACACTAACCTCACTCCTTTGTAACAACTAAGGCAAAAATGTAATTAATTCAGAAAATCTTTTCAGGACCCCACCTTGATGTTTCAGGACCCCACTTTGGGTCCCGACCCCAACTTTGGGAAACACTGCTTAATACAGCTCTGCTGATTGGCAGTCATTATGACAATTTCTATAACTCAGTCTCATTTTCCTAAACGTAACGACCAAACTTCAGAATTTATAAGTAATTTGTCCAAGTAAAACCTATGAATCAGAATAGTTTTTATCAGATCAGTATATAATCTGAGATTTAAAAAAGACAGGAAATTATTCAAGAGCTGCATTTTCAAAATAATTTTTGATTTGATTTTTGATTTATAAACTTTGTTCATTTCATAAAACATAAAACACAATTTCAACAAAAAGAAAATACAAACAAAATGAAATGAAAGGTGGCAGAGGGAAGAAAAATCTTATATCTGCCTCTTTTCTCTCAAATATACTCAAACTATAATAATCTTCGGTTAACAAAACAAAAACGTTGAAACTTTCTAAAACAACAAAGTGAATGACTACATCTTAAACCATTTTATATTTTTTTAACAGTCCAGTCTTTATCATTCTCTCAAATAAGTACATTGATGTGGCACTTTTAACATCATCTTCTAAATTAAAAATAATAATAATTGAAAATTATCACTAAATCATGTGAACTTTTTATTAAGGTGCTGATTAAATACTGAGGATTTGAAAAAAAAAACCTCAAAACCCTTCAGGAACCGAGAGGTTTCAGTCAAATATTTTCATAAAAATTATATATATATATTCCCAAAAATGTTTTTTTCTAAAATGATGGATTTATCATCCACTGCCTAACATAATTACCCTTATTACCTCTGCACTACACTATATTTTAAAGCATTTATTACATGCTTATAAACTGCTCGTAACGGCTAAATTAAAAGGAAGTGAGGTATCGGACAGCTTTCGTTCACCCCTGCAGTCTGCATCCTGTCATCTGTGGATGAGCTTGTTTAATGTGCAGCGATGTGTTTCGACAGAAGCTATAATGAGGCTTGTATTTCCAGGTACGCCCTCAGTGTGGTCCCAGCAGGCACCGGTGGGTCATTAGAGGCTGACGTCACAACGTAACAAACACACAGAAACACAAACACCAAGCTGACAGATCACTCCTTTCATCTTATTAACTTTTTCCCCACAAAATGTTAGCTTTTYTTTTCTTTTAATATTTTATTTTTATTCTTTGCGGGGTGCTGTTTGCCCTCACAGGTCTGATTGGGAGCTATGGAGGTGAGGAAGCAGAGAAGCAGTGATGATGACGAGGAGCTGCAGGAAGAAAACGATACGGTGGTTTTTGGCGTTAGCCCTGAAGCACCGGCGGAGAGCCGGGACGAGCTGCAGGTCTCCGACACCGAACATGAGGAGAAGCGAAGGTGTGATGCCCTTATTTCTGCATGTCAAAACAACATGAGTGAGGTAGGCCGTGTGTGTGTCTGTGTGTGTGTGTGTGTGTGTTAGAATGTAACACGAGGACATCTGTTACACTGAGGCATATCATATACACAATGTGTTAAAGTTGTACCTGTCACGCGACCTGCAGTAGTTTTCCTTTTAAAAACAACAAAGTGTTTGGGTTCATGTGGAACCATGTGACCTGATACCTGCCCTTTAAGCCYCTCCTCCTGCAACACACCTTGGAGAACCAGGTTCAAATGACTTCCCTCAACAGGAGAAAGACACTCCTGAGGGGGAGATTAGTCACTGAATAACAGCTCTTACAACAAACACGTGACTTTCTCAATAAAATATCTGTGTTTTAGTTTAAAGGTTTAGAGCATTTGGGAGACGCTTCATTAAATCTTCTTATTTACTGAGCTGTGCCACTTTAACACTAAACATTTAACCCTTTAAAGCCTAAAAAAATAGTCTGAAAATTCACATTTTTTAGAACTGACATGTTTATTGGGCCTTTAAAGAAAATCCAAAAATTTATTTTCACCACATCAATTTGTTTATGAGATATTTTTTGCATCAAATCTGATACACTGGGCTGTTTTGGTAACATTTTGCTCGCAACAAAGTTAAATTAAGAAACAAAAAAACAAAACAGTTTTGCTCATATTAACAAGTTTAGAACACTCTAGGAAGTTTACTTTGTTTTTTTAATGAACTTTTTACAGTCATTTATTTCACTTGGTGGTAGGCACAAATACAGTTTCTGTCCTTGTTCAGGCACAGATGCACCTTACACTTTATAAAACAATTGCCATTATCATATTGATGACATTTTCTTACTTTCTTTTTTCCCTTTTCTTCCTCAATTCTCTTTGACATTTAACATGTAAATATTTAGTCAGTACAGCGTAGAGATTATATTTTCAAAGGAAACACTTTGAAAATAGCCAAAATGTGTTTTCAAATGRCATTTCAKTAATTAATCAATCATCCAAAATAGTGTGTGTTGTATTGTGGCAAGTATACTATTGATTAAATGACTAAAATTATTAAAATGTCACATGACAATTCAGGACTGGAGCAACTTACTGTATATACCTGCAGTATCAAGTTTGATACACAAATTTTTAACACTGTTTAACTGTACTATTAAACATTTTTTAAGTAATTATGCATTGTTTCAACACAGAAAATATTTATTAAAAAATTACAAACAATATTGATGTTATTCTTACCATAACTTCCAACAAAATTAGCAAAAGTTTTCCTGAAAAAGTGACCTCATGTCAGCAGACACTGAAGTTCCACTTCCTGCAGTACATTGTTAATCCACTAGAGGGCAGAACACAGGTCTCACATGGTATACAACAGGTTTTTGAGGGAAATATTGATCACATTGATAAGATATAGGTCATAGAATGTTGCCTTATTCATGATAGGATTTTATGGTCACTTTGTCGTTTTCAAACACTCACAGCACAACTCTTGTGCGTTCGACAGGTGGTGCAGGAGCTGCTGAGGACTGCGGCCGATGTGACGTGCTGTAACCACCTCCAGCAGACAGCGCTCCACCTCAGCCCGCCCGAGCTGCAGGTGAAAATGCTGAGGTGGATGTGGCGGCCACATCTGGCCCCACAGGCGCAGCTGCTGCAGGCCGCCTGGCAGGGAGACTCGGCCCGTGTGGGGCACCTGCTGGTTAGTCTCCTGCCCACAAAACAACAACAAAACACAAACGATTAACAACACAAACACTTCGATTAATGATAATGATAATCTTTATAACAGCTTTTGAAATCTTGTAGGAAAAAAGGTAACTTACACAAATCTTAAAGGGCAAAGTGAATAACTTTGTGTTTATAATTATCTTAAATCAACACATGAGCCTGTTGTTTCCCTTTGTGGTTTTGTGTTACTGGAAAAATGAAGCTCAATCCTMAGGTGTCTCTAAAAACAAGTCGACAACAGCCAGGACTGGTGGGAGAACGTGTGACGTGTTTTTCCTCTGCCACCAAAATCGACTGCTTTTATTAGACATGGGATTGAATAAATTATCTTCAATCAAGAGAATAAGTGAGCCAGAAGCAAACGTAGATACAATATGACCCCCGCGCGAAGCTCCAGTGCACCAGAACAGATTTATTGTTTTGGGTGGGGGTCTGGAGGGGGTGGAAGGTGCTCTTATGTTGAGTAGTTTTTGAGTTATAAGCATTTTCTGTGTCCAGACACTCCCGTCTCAGAAGGGGTGGGGGTCATGTGGGGTTGGGGGCTCATTGGTGGGCCCAACGTACAGCCTTTCATC
>NW_013952845.1:294704-295971 GCF_001266775.1 Austrofundulus limnaeus | reverse complement strand
GTTATAAGCATTTCTGTGTGTCCAGACACCCCCTATTAAGATGGAGCCCCCTCCTCAAATATGGGGTCTATCATAAACCCGTTGGCTGGCACAGTGTAGGTCGGACTCATCTACAGTCCTGTTAAATTTCATGTTGATCGGTGCAGCGATTTTTKTGCTACAATTGAACAAAAATCACAGAAAAAAGAAAAAGAAACCGTACGAAAACATTGTGACCTCCTGTTTTGTGTTCAAGTATTTTAAAATACAGTATAAAAATAAGGACACCTTTAATAAGGCATCCAGCTTTAAATAACATGAAACTAATTAGATCATACATCGTGTCCTTTTCTCCTCAAACAACTTAAAACCTGTCAGGAAGTTAAATGTCCAGTTATAATGAAGCATCTGCTGCACGTCACAGCTTTCATCTCTCACATTTAATCAGTTTTACTGTAACTTGTGTCAGACTCAGGAAGAGCGGGTGGATGTGAATCTTCCAAACGAAGCCGGTGTGACAGCAGTGATGCTCGCGGTCAGGGACGTCGACCTGTTTGAGGGCCTAACGAAGTGGTTGCCCTGGGAACACAGACCTGTGGAAGTGATCAGGAAACTGCTGGAATCCTCAGCGTGAGGATGCAAACATTCACACACGATAAATGAGCTGGAGACATTTTTTGCACACGTATTTGACGTTTTCTGGAAAGCAACAACTCGATTTAATGTCGTCTTTTCTGCCCTTTCATGTTTCACCAGTGATTTGAGCGTGCGAGACCACAGAGGCTGTTCTGTTCTCCATTATGCAGAAAATATCTGCAGCCGTCACCGAGAGGAGATTGTTTGGATTCTGACTGATGCTCTGGGTCAGACAGGGACACAAAACTGTAAATATAAAAATCTGTATACAGGTTACGAGAGAGTATTAGGGCCACACATTGAGATTTTTTTATTATTATTACAAGAATAATGTCATCAAATTATGAGAATAAATTCATAATATTATGAGAATAAATTCATAATATTATGATAATAAAGTCATAATATTATGAGAATAAATTCATAATATTATGAGAATAAAGTCATAATATTACGAGATTAAAGTCATAATATTATGAGAATAAGGTCATAATACGATGAGATTAAAGTCATAATATTATGAGAATAAAGTCATAATATTCCAAGATTAAAGTCCTAATATTACAAGATTAAAGTCATAATATTATGAGAATAAAGTCATAATATTATGAGAATAAATTCATAATATTATGAGAATAAAGTCATAATATTA
>NW_013952845.1:290838-294575 GCF_001266775.1 Austrofundulus limnaeus | reverse complement strand
TCATAATATTATGAGAATAAATTCATAATATTATGAGAATAAAGTCATAATATTATGAGAATAAAGTCATTATGAGAATAAAGTTGCAATATCATGAGAATAAAGTCGCAAAATCATGAGAATAAAGTCGTAATATTATGAAAAAAATATCAATCTTGCATGAGGTGTCTGTTTTCCGTTCCTCTGGGCTAACTATTTATTTTAAGCAATACTAAAGAACAACTTGACAAGTTGCTCAACATTCCTCATTTTAATGCAGTGATGACTGCAGGCTTTTTCTTGTAAAGGCTAGAACATAATGAAAAAAAGTCTTGTGTGGCCCTAATACTCCGTCGTAGACAGGTGCACAGAGAAAACTGACAGAAAAAAAAAAATAAATAAAACCTGCTGCTGGCTTTACTGTTTTTATTTCTGCACAGATGCAGACCCCACATTTGATTTGTTTCAAGATTTGGATTCACAATTAGATTTAGACACAGAGCGGGACGACGATCAGCGAACACCAGTTACACAACGTGACCTGCTGTGCAGCCACACAGAGGTAAAACAATCAGAACAACAGGACAAAATGTTCTACTGCTGTAAATCCTTTTAGTTTTTTTATTTATTTGTTTATTTATTTTTGTGGAGCTTTAAAAAGTATTAACTGCATTGAAACTGACAAGTGAATGTTTCTTGTTTAGGWTGCTCTTCAGTCTTCTGAAATTCCTCCTCAGACTGTTTTCAGCAAAGGTAATGTTGATCTGTTCAATATGTTGTCAGCTTATACAAACACAGTTCAAACATATTTGTGTTTATGAGGGGTGCAATGAAACAGAAAATTCACGATTCTGTTTGATAATTTGGTCTCACAGTTCAATATTTTTCGATTTAAAAAAAAAAAAAAGAAATGTCCATGCCTTTCCTAACTTAATCATGAACATTTGTTTAACCTCAAAAGTACAGTTTTTGAATTAAATGTTGCTGAAACAGCAAGTTTCTCAACGATGCAGCTTAGGTGTAGTAGTCAAACTCAGATCCACTGATCCTTCAATACAGAGCATGTTCAGGAGACAAGCTGATAAAATCAATTTTAAAAATCTGTATTATTCAATACATAGTGTATATTGAACGTCTCAGTGCAGACATATGTATTGTGCAAACCTAGTATTTATATAAAATATGTAAATCTTATTTTATAAATTTGGTCTATAATAAGTAAAAAAAATTTTTTGGTTTAATAAGAAAACACAGATTATAGTCCAGTAATGCATTTTAGGAAATTTAAAACGTTTGTGCTTTATTTCCAACAATTAACAAAAAATCAGGTAAAATATCCCAACTAATAACACCCCTGATTTTGCATCTCTACAACTAAATAGTTTGCAAATCACTGCAAACATTAATTATACAAGCTGGGCTTTATTTAGTAAAAAAGTTGCAGTCAGACTTTTCGCTCTGATAGTAGACCTCCTGATCAGTGTCCAAAACAGGCCGAGAGATCAAATCACCTGCAGCTGAGGGGTGTGTGCGTGAGAGAGGGTAGAGGCGAGGGGGGGTTGACTGTATGGGAGGGGTCCTCCACACAAAACGTGAGAGACCAGCTTGAGCATCTTTTACCTCAGCCACAACCTCAGGAACACAAAGTTCTGAAAAACCAAAAACAGGATCGAAGTGAGACTTTTAGGGCAAATAAAGAGTTTTCTTATAAACATCTCAACATGTGAGCAGAGTGGAGCAACAAGAATAGAAACAGGTAACACCGGTTTATTCTTCTGTAATAAGCTTTGCTGTTTTTATCATATTAAAATATAAAAATGTGAGCTTAGTAAAGAGGAGTTTGAGTGACCAGAAAGTTTCGTTGTCATGTTGCTATCATGGTTTAAAGGTGTCTTATGTGTTTCCTCTGAAATGAAAATGGTTGTACAACTTAATTTTTTTTTTTTTTTTTTGCTTCTTTGCTGACATCATTTTTCCACCGGGAACATACAGAATAATATTTTACTTCTAAATACATACATAGTTTTTAGAAGAGAAATAACTGATATATAACTGTGGATTGTGATGAATTTCTCCTGCAGATAAGCCGATCCAAACCAGTTTTCAAAGCGACATGAAAACACTGAAAGACACTGGACAAGTCAATCAGGATGTCAAAAACGGAAGCAGGTGAGCATAAAGAAATTCCATTATTCTTACATTTTCACATTTATTCATGTGTTTTAGCTAGAAAATTGTATCGACTGACACCTATAAACACATATTTAATACATGTTTACATTAAACCACAGAGGTTTTCACACAAACATTTTCAGAGAGAGCACACAATCTCTTATAAAGTCCGCTCACTTCCTGCCGGGCTGCTTAACATATGCCTCTGGGTTTTTACACCAACAGCAAAATAGAGTCGTCTCTGGTTACACTCACAGACCTGTGTGCAAGCACCTGTTACTGTGTCCAGAGGACAATCTGTTCTACCCAAACAGGTTCTGAGCACAGATACAGTGGGAGAGAACTCGGTGAATCAGCCCATTGTCTGATATGAGCGACTGAATCAAGTCCAAGCTCAGGGAGGAGAATAAAGCTGCTCTCTAATTTCACCAAACCAGCTTTCAGAAAGATGCCAGGGAGGGAATCTTTACCAAGTTTGGTACAATTACTAAAAGATAAATATATTTAAAGCTAATATTAGAAACTATTAAGAACTCAGAACAAAAAAGAAATAAAGAAAGAAAGAAATTTTCTTTGTGGCAACCATATTGTTGTTATTCTTCTTGCCTCCTCAGCAAAGGTTTGTGTCTCCCCAGTTTGAGCAGCAATAACAGACACTGGGGTCAAGTGGATCCAGTTCTGTCAAGTGGTTTATTGAATACCAGGACCCTCTGTCAGCCTGTGCCCCCCAGACAAAGGTACATAAACTCAGAGTCACTGTTTACAYGACTAATAGTTAGTAAGTAGTTTTGTTATAATTGATGTTGCCAACAATCCCAGCTCAGAGGACTTTACCATTAAAAGTGAAAAATAATTAGTTGTTCACAAAAGTGTTGCTGTCAATAAACAATAAACAAACAAATGGATCTTTGTGATGTGTTTCTACAAGACAGAGGACAAGAAGTGTAGTTTGCGCTTCTCCGCCGTCCCACGGTGTGTCGTCCGTGACAGAGTCCGGCCCGCTCAGCCAATCAGCTCCCAGCATCATGGAACCTCTGCTTTTCTCCAACAGCATGATGCAGGCCAGAGCCCACGTTCAGAACCGTGTGTATATTTAGAGATTTAGAATTTTTGATCTTTTTACGATGGTTTTAAAACAACTATAGTTTCCTGTCTGCAGGACTTGGCTCACAAAATGTTGTACATGAACATAAGGTGAGTTTCAGTTGAATGTATACCAGTGTTTATCTGTTTATGTTTAAAAAAGGCTAAAGTTTGTTGGGTTTTATTTATAGAAAAGCTGCATTTCGCTGTTTTTTATTTGCAAATGTTAAAGGGGCAATACTGTATTATGTTTTTCTCAGGCATACATTTTTTTTATTTTATTGCAAACAGACATAAAACAATCAAAAAGAAAAGAAAATAGAATGAAACAAACTTAAGAAATAAAATGTAATACAAATTATTTTGCCCGTGTGACATGCAAAATTTWATATTTTCTGTTCGAAAAGGAGCAGGTAGAAGATACATCTTATAATGTCCTGCCCCTTTTAAATACTATATCATAATAAAGTATCTATGTCACCTTTAGTTGTTATTAAAATGCT
>NW_013952845.1:268252-290383 GCF_001266775.1 Austrofundulus limnaeus | reverse complement strand
TGGCTGCACTGTGTTAAAATATCGGTATATGACACTTCCATGTGTGGCTGTGTGATATATTCATTCTGAAGCTGAATTAAAGCAATATAGGCTAACTTGCTAATGGTAAACGTAACTTTATTATTAAACCGGCAGGCACAACAATGTTGAACAACTTTTGTGAGGGAACGTAGAAAAGAGCTTCACTGAGTGAGCAGTAGTGTTGAAAGCAGCAGACAGTTTAAGTTTCACTTTCATTTTGCTCTGTTACTGCCGAGAGCCTGCAGGAGTCATGGGCGGGGTGTGTGGGGTGGGGCGGGTGCGCTCTGCCACGAGGAAGTTCGGCTTAAAGACACGTCCCAGGGGCGTTTCTGATCCCCACCTGTCGTTTTGCTCCTCCGCATGGCTTCCTAAAAACGCTGCAGGATTTCTCAAACATGCATGAATGAGTCAAAGCAAGGCTTTGGGCATGTTTTTAGGAGAGTATAACATTATAACATGATATGAAACTAAAAAAAAGGTTGATTTTACATGATATTGCCCCTTTAACATTTGGAACAGTTTGCGCCATCAGTTGTAACCATCTTTTGTTTTCACAGGATCTTTGGCCAGCTTTGCGTTCCCGAACACCCAAGGTCTTGGCACCCCTGGATGGCCGACCCAAAGTCAGCAAAGCTCTGCCAGTGCTACAGCAACATACCCCTCTGAAGCCCATCAGCCAGAGTCCACATTGCTCCAGGACCCAGCTGAGAGACAGGACATCCTGGGTCAGTCCGTGCAATAGTCCTCCCGTCAACGAGGCAGGGAGTGAAGAAAGTGGGTCCAGCAGCAACAGCAACCAGAGTTCCATCAGCCTCGAGAATGACGATGATGAGAGACAACTTCATGAGACGGCTCCTAAAGGCAGAACTCCGAGGATCTCCGGGGATGGGTTTGGTCAACATTCAAACGATGCGATTTCATCCGAGGAAGACTTTTGGGGAGAGAAAATGCAGCATTTGAAAGTTCAGCCAAGGATCAGTCTGGTTCCACTGGTCAACAGATCGATACATAATAAAGACAGGGACCATCATTTCCACAAAGAAAAACCCAAGAACCCTCAATGTGAAGCAAACAATATGAATCACACAAAAGAATTCGCTGAAACTGAGTCCTCAGATGTTTTTAACTGTGTTCAAAAAGGAGACGTTTCGATTTCTGAGAACAATCAAACCCTTATCACATCACCGCCCAGAGAAGAGAGGAACGTAGATGGTACGACTAAACTCAAAAATGAAATGAGCCACATAGCTGATGTAAACAATCATCTGGATGATGCTATGAGTATGAGAAATGAGTCCTGTGATAACAAAACCAGCGCAACAGATGCTAAATTAAATACAGGTACTAATGAGGAGAAAAGCAGGTTCTTTGTTGTGAATCCAATGAAAGACAAAAGGACGTTTAAAGCCCTAAAGTCAGTCCGAAATAAAGAGAGAAGAATCAGCATGAATGGTCAGCTGAGGACAAATATTCAAACTAATACATCTTTTAAAATGTTAGGACATAAGAATCCAAATATCTTAGGTATTAATAAGTCCAAAATCAAACTGAAGTGTCCTGAAGTTTCCACAGATGTCAAAGATAAAACAAGGAAAAGTCCTGATGCGATCGTTCCTTTGGCTAATGACAAGTTAAAAATAAAATCTGCCAGCAGTGCTGGTTTTAGCATCCCCACCCCAATACCAAGCAGGGTCTCTGAACTCTCACAAACACATCAGCAGGCACCAGTGAGAGAACTAAAAAGTGCCCAGCAGTTGAAGAAACCTGACGTCGGTGGGAAAAACCCAAGATCTAAATCTGCAGTGGGCCTCGTTACAAACAAAGACTCGTTTCTGCAGATACAAAGCGATGATGTGGGGCCAGACGTTTACGAGATGTTTGCTGGTCGTATTTTTGAGAACCTGCGAATCTCCAGCTCCTGTGAGAAACTTAACGAGAAGCAATTACCCTGCGCTGCGACGAGAAAGACGAAACAGAGCCACAGTGTCAAACCCAGGTCGTTAAAAACGGTACAGAAGCTGAAGCGAAGCTCCGGAGAGACGACAACCACTTTAAATAAAAGAAAACCAAAACCCATGCCACCTAGAGTTAAACCTCGCTTTGCTGTGACAAAAAATGCCGTCTGCAACACAGAAAGTGCTRAACTACAAGCTGAGCCACTTTCTTCTGAGGACACTGACAGTCAGGATGAAAGTGACGATCACGCATCGTCAACCATGAAAGAAGCTGCTTCCAAATATGGATCTGACACATTAAAACCAGGAGAAACTTTGACAACATCGACTTCTTTCATTTATGTCGTAGATTACACTTTCATGCAAAACCACAAAACAGCTTTAAACACCTCGACACAAAACTCGGCCCGACCGGTTTCAGAGCCAAAGATCGACAGATGGAGGAGCAGCAGCCGCCACAGCGTTTTGTCACCAGTTTACCAAAGGTTTCTGGACGAGGTGGGCGACGGGCCGCTCACAGACGACTTACTGCAGTGTTTGGCTGAAGAGCTGATCTTCCTGGATGAAAGGGAATCATCGACGGGGTCTGACAATCCCAAGCAAAAGAGAAAAGCGTTTAACCAAGAAGAAAAACTGGAATGTTTGAATTTACCTTGTAAATCTCCTGAGGTATATGATTTGATTCTAAACTTTTTTTTTTTGGTTTATGATGAATATGAAAAAAATAAAATAAAATAAAAACTCCAAGGGAAAACAAGTACTGTCTAAATCAGGGCTCTTCAACTGGTGGTCCGCAGGCCACATCGAGCCTGCGGACCACTGCGGAAAACGCCGGTTTTCTACTTTAATTACCATGCGTTTTTTTTTTAGTTAAACATAGACATGTAGTTTCGAAAAAAAAACGTCAGAATCTTGGCTAGAATTGTAAAAACATTACAATGAAYACCAAAGACAGTTAAAACCACAAGCAGTAGAAAATAAAACTATGAAAGTGAAAATAAAATTGGTCCAAAAATTTGGCAAGTCAGAGATGTCAAAATAGTATTTGTATTAAATAGGAGGCAAAACGTGTTATTTTAGTTTTTGACATTATTTTATTATCACTACTTTTGTTATAGGATTCTGTATGTTATATTCATGGTTACATGCAGCAAAATAAATTATTTCAAAAGTAACGAATATTTGTGATATTTGGTTTATTTACATAATGACTTTAAATGCTGCATGTTTGGCCCCTGAGCTGTTGACCTGCAGTAACTGTGGCCCCCAGAGAAATTTAGTTGAACAGCCCTGATGTTGCACTTCTTTTTTCCTAACTTTATATTTTGGTACAGCTAATACTTTAATCAAATGCTTAGATATAACAAAAAAAAAAAAAAGTTTGTTGTGCAACATCCACAATGAAAGAGACTTGTCTTTATATTAATAACTAATTTTACTCACCAAAATTTAAAGCTGCTCGTTTAATTTACTCTTTCATTTTAACTTTTTAAAATTTTATTTTTAGTCCCCTAATTCATGTTTTTTTTTCCAGGTTTCTCCAAAAAAAAGTGACTCTGATCCTGGTTCTGAGTTGGGTGTTGACACCATCACATGGACAAAGGGTGAAGTACTTGGCAAGGGTGCTTATGGCACAGTATGTATAATAGTGTAGTAAAAATACAAAATTTTCATAAAATATTGAAGTTTTAACAGTATTTGTAAATTTCAGTATTAGTTTTGAAGTCACCAGTGTAGCATGAATGACCGTGACCCTTGACATGGTCAAAAGGTCATGTCAGGAGTCACAGTTGTTCATGCTACAACAGTACGATGTTACACACACATAGGAAAACATCCAATAAACATCTTTCTTAGGTGTACTGCGGCCTGACCAACCAGGGCCAGCTGATAGCAGTGAAGCAGGTTAACCTGGATTCCTCTGACCCTGACACTGCAAACCAAGAGTACGGTCATCTTCAGAGGGAGGTGGAATTACTTAAAACCCTTCAACACATCAATATAGTTGGCTTCCTGGGGACCTCCTTATACAAACATGTAGTTTCCATCTTCATGGAGTACATCCCAGGAGGATCMATTGCCAGCATACTTCACAGGTTGAATATTCTTTGCTTATGATAAAATTCCTGAAATTTATTTAACAAAGGTTACAGATGTCTTCATTCTCCAAACRTCTCTAGATTTGGTCCTCTGCCAGAGCGAGTTCTGGCTCTGTACACTCACCAGATCCTCGAAGGCGTGGCATATCTTCACGTGAACCAAGTGATTCATCGAGATTTAAAGGGAAACAATGTCATGTTGATGCCAACCGGTGTAATAAAGCTCATCGACTTTGGTTGTGCACGGCGCCTCAGTTGCTTAAACTCCACGGCTTGCAACAGTGAGCTGCTTAAGTCCGTCCATGGCACACCTTATTGGATGGCACCGGAGGTAAATCATATGTTTAGTATTTGTTTAAAGTGTTTCGTTGGTTCTAACCATTAAACTTCTCTTAGGTTATCAACGAGTCAGGATACGGCAGGAAGTCAGATATTTGGAGTGTTGGTTGCACGGTGTTTGAAATGGCCACAGGAAAACCACCACTTTCACACATGGACAAGATGGCTGCCTTGTTCTACATTGGGACTAGGAGAGGGTCGATGCCAGTGTTGCCAGATGGGTTTTCAGAGAGTGCCAAAAACTTTGTAAAARTATGTTTAACTAGGTAAGCAATTACATCAAAACTGTAGTAGTGAAAATCTACTGTGTGAAACAGTCACTGATTCAATTTTTTAAATGCTTTTCCTTATTTTAGTGACCAGAGACTACGACCATCAGCCGGACAGCTCCTAAAACATCCATTCATTCCTCAAAAGGAGACAAATATGAAATCTTGGGTAATGCAGAAAAATATGATCGTAGGACTGCATAAATAACACGTTTGTAAATTTATAGCAGACTCCAACTTTCATGTCCAGTCCTTATGTTTATATGAACCAACACTTTCACTGTGATCAGAGGTGTGTTGGCTCAATTAGGCCTTCCCTGCAGCACCAGTTCTGCTGATCAGATGGCCTAAAAGAATACTTAAGGATTTTAAAAATACTTTATCAAAACTTTTTTTTGCTGACCCAATACTTGTGATAGATGGACTCAAGACTGAGCCTTAARTTCTGTGGTATTTGTGTATTTAAAACATTTTACACCAGGGGTCTCCAACCTTTTTCTCAAGAGCTACTTTCAMAAACTGAAATATTCCAAGAGCTACTTTTTGCAACATTTATCCATTCATATTATATTTACACTAATAATTTAGGGTTTAACTGCAACAGATTTGTGCACAAATAACGTTGATTTTTTCCCCCCGTGGGAAGAAACCAGTGACATATACTGCAGCAGGGGTTTCCCAGGAGTTTGGCACAGTTTGTCTCAAGGATCTATGAAAGGTGTGTGAAAACAAATGCCGAACAGCCACGTAACTGTGCGCCGTCTGCCAATTCGACCATACTGAGCCCTAAAGTGTTTGACAACCAAGGGGAAGGAACATCTATAGACTGATTGGGGTTAAATTAAAGTTTGGTCGGTGACAAATTAAATTTAGCTTCTCCTAACTTTCCATAAGCACTGAAGAGCTACTTTAAATGAGCCCAGGAGCTACTGGTTGGAGACCCCTGGTTTACATCTTTCAAATGGTCAAATACAATGGTAAATACATTTTTATAACTTAAATTAGACTATTTTATTAAATTTTGTGTATTGTTAAATTTAAAATCTTGACTGTAAATATATATGTTGTGGAATTTTTAACATGTGGGGTATATTATATTTATATATAATTTTCTTTTTTTTTTTTACACAATAACGTTTCAGATTACTATTCTTTGTTTTTAACAATGCTGTGGATAAGTACTCAGACAGTACAGTCTGGTACATACCAGGAATGTACAGCATGTATGAACCAAACACAATGGCAGTACTTATTTATTGCTACTAAATGATCTAGACAGTTTATTTACCCCCAGAGGAATTAAGAAATTATGTAGCAGTACATGTAATAAAACAACCAGATTGATACTATCAGTGTGGCTGAAGTTTATTTAAGTTCTTGAAATGCAAAAAGGACCGATAAAGTGATTTGTGGCTTATTTACTTTATTTCTTCTAAACCACTGCTGTTATTTTGGCCAAACTCTAAAACCCTTGTGTAATTCTGATTCAAACACTCTAGGGAAGTTGTATGCTCTGAACACAGTACAGACAAAAAGTCATCCTAATTCTTTAGAGCAATGGATAACTTCAGTGATATTAAAGTCACTTTTGGGTTGACACAAAGTGGTGCTTGAATCTGCCATCACTGCTGTAAAACAGCATGAAATTATAGGGATAAGACTATATGAATATACATATTTTCCCCCTTTTGCTCTGTGAATGATAGTACTTAAATGTGTCATGGTAATACATTACAGATAGTTTTTTTTTAGGAGGCACAACGTTTGGCTTTCAGCTTAAGGTCTACTTGAAGGTTAAAAGCTTTTTGGTAAAAATTACATCTCTCTCATTGCCGTAATAAATTGGTGATTAACGTATGTGGCAACTGAAATCAAATGCATGTTTCTTGTGGTTAAAACCTATAGTGCACCACCAAATCTAAATAAAAATATGTAAGAAACAAAGCACTGGAATGCTGCCACCATTCCCCGATGACACCCAATCCACTGATCCACAAAAAATAAAAACTCACAGATATAGTTATTTTGTTATAATTACAAGCAGCTCCAAACCTGAGTAGTCATGGAATAGCTTTTTTCTTTAAACATACAAAAATGTATGTACATTTATCTCCATTATTTGTAAACAGCAACAGTACTCTTTTTTTTAAATCCCTTTCATGACTGAAACATGCAAATCAAATGCACAGTATTTTAGTGTAAAAAGAAACCAAAACAAAACAAAAAACAAAGGAGATGAAATTTTACAAAGAACACTTTGCATCCATCCAACAGGATTCAAACGTCAGCAATCAAATGAACACATCTCCTGCTTGCAAAACTTCTTCCATACAATCACACAGGTGATTTATTTAAATTAGTAACAAAAAAAAAAAATGAAAAAAGTGCATCTTCCATGCTTTTATAGAACTTGTAAAAATTATTTTCCCATATTGAGGTTTTACATATTGAAAAAGGGACTTTCCGTCATGGAGATGCACTCAACACTTCCCCATCATCCGTTTTTGCACATTCTTCGACCCATTTGAGGAGAAAAGGATAATCAAGCAGCAATTCGACACTAACACACAGGACTGGACATCACAGCCCTAAAGTGAGACAGGAAGCATAAGTATTCATCTAGCTTGTCTCTCAGGAGTTGAGAAGTCCAACAATACTTTTTATTTTTTTGGCAGAGGGGGTTTTCTGCTTCTCAGTAAAGGGTTTATCAGCACAAAGTTATTTTTCTTAGGGCACTTGACAAGAAGGAGAGCATAGTCCTTAAATTCTGAACTGTGGGTAGTTTCTTGCCATTTCCTTGTGCTGGACACATGCAGAGTGCTGGACTCAGTGTCTCTGCTCTCCCACTTCATGTGGCGATTCGTTAGGAGGAGGAGGAGGAAACTGCTGAGAGGCCCGCAGCCCACCTGGGTATGACAGGAGGGGAGGAGGAGAAACAAGAATAAAGAGGAGAAGGAGGGTGGGAGGGGAGTTAGCCACAGTGCTGGGAGTCAGATGAGACACACTGCAGTACAGGAGAAGAGCAAGGAGACAAAGGGGAAGAAAAGGATAAGGTACCTGCAGCACCAGCAGCACCTTTGGAGATTTTGCTCACTTTAGAGCAAGAGCTCGAAGACGAGGATGAAAGGTGGTGGTTATAGCTGCCCTCGGGGTACGCTCTTCTGCGTGACGACGACGTCAGAGAAGTGGAAACAGGATGACTAAGCGTCGTTCCTTCCATGGGGACCAAACCCGGAGGACCGCACAGCAGACCCACAGCTCCCCCCGAGCCCTCAGAACCTCCTCGACCAATGCCACTGTGTTTGTGGGGGCGGTGGAGGTTGTACTCCGCTCCACCATGCTTCTCCTTGCTCACCAACATGCTGGAATGTTTAGTCTTGTTGTTGTTGGCGGTCATGCCTTCATCTGATGAGCTGTGGCGCTCGGATGACACTTTTATCCTCATCTTGTGCTCATCTTTGCCGGGTTGTCCGCTTTTCTCTGGTTGGGAAGCGCCACTGGACCCAGGAACAGCGAGACGAACTTTGAGAGCAGCCTTGTCCCGTTTGTCACTATGATGGCGCCAATCTTGTCCCGAGGCTGAAGAGGAAGGAGCTTTCATTTTCATTGGGGAAGCTGTGATATTGCCAACATGAGAGCTTTGGTGGGGCTGCACATGCTTTCTATGATCTACTTGGCTAATGCTGGAAGGTACATAGGTGGAAGATGTCAAATCCCCTTTCAAGTCACAGTCCATGAGTCCTCCATGTAGTTCTTGTCTTCGCTTATGAACAGGGACAGTCAGCTCAGCGGTGTGTTTCTCTCGATATTTGTCTAAAGTCAGCTTCTGAATTAAAGGTTGTGGTTGAGGAAGTTGAACTGGCAGAGAGTAGGCAGACTGAGGTGCTGAAGGGTGCTTGCTCTGCCCACTTCCAGCAGCTTCTTTCTGCTCTTGTTTGACAACATTTAAATCTACCGTTTTATCAGTTCTGTAAGGCGGTGGATGCTGAAGCAGAGAGGAAGTGGAAGCCTGCAACGTAAACATGGATTCTTGGACAGGGATGCTGAGAGGTTCCTGTTTTACACAAGTGGAAGGGTACCCGGCTTGGCTCTGGTTACCCTGAGACCATTCGTTATGGCTAGCAGGGTTGTATGTGGCAGTGATGGTGTCCAGAGAAAAGGGGACTCCCCTGGAATGGCCAGGCATGGGCACGGAGAAGCCTGCTTTGGATAAAGTTAGGTTGGACGAAGAGGCTTCAGAAAGTGAGACGTCACCGTGATCCTGAAGCATCGAAGGTCCAACAAATGAGTTGTCTGTTGACTGTGTGGAATCACCCTTGGGCTTTTTGGCAGCTTGTGTTGCCTAGAAGACAAAAAGAATAGCAAGGATGTTATTATATTTTAAATTAGTTTATTGGTGATAATGAAATAGTGGGAAAATGTGATTTAAATTATTGCATTAATACAGAATTGCACCTACAATTAGCTAGCCACATTTTTCAACTAATTTTATTTTTACTATTTTAACTATGACATCTGTGACCCATCATATTGAAATGAGGATTAAGTCAAATTTGTTCATAATGACCAAATTACATTTTCAGATTCCTGCTTTAAAAGCTACATTTTGATACATGGATTATTCTATTAAACGTGGATCCAGAGATATGACTTAATTTGTCTTGTTGGTTATGATAATACATTATTTAGTCTGAATCCTTATTTTATGTAAATATGAGTCATTTCTAATATCAATATAAAAGAGGAAACCTCAAATATTCTTTGTATATTAAGATTTCCCAGTTGGAAAGAAACAAAAACATTTCTAGCTCACAGAGGAAAAATACAAAATTTTCAGGCATTTTTCCTCAAAATCAGGTTTTTTGCTGCTACTGCTCAAAAAAGTACTTCCAAAAAATTTTTAGGATTACATTTCAGACAATTACTAAAAAAAAACAATTCCTTCAAATGATAAATTGATAATTCATAATGTTTTGACAAAACGCAATTTTTGCACACGTTTAAATCAAAACCCTATATCTGCCTATTTCTCCATTTTCCACTATTGGACTTAATCCTCATTTCGATGTGATGAGCCACATACGTCATAAATCAAATACTGAAAGGAAATGCATTAGAATATATTACCCGCCAATTTCGTATCCTCTTTAGTCTGCTTGGAGTCTTCTCTAGAATCTGCAGAAACTCATGGGTCAGCTCTGAAAGTACAAAATATAAAAAATTATATTAATAAACTCACATGATACAATTTACTATGCCATGAAATCTTTAATAAAATGTGCTTCATGAGGGACAAATACACACACTAAAAGAAAGATGTTGGGAAAGCTATAAAAGTTTTGAAAACATATTATTATGTTAAAGTGAACGCACCGTCAAGCAGCTCCAGAGTGACAGAGCTGTCCACATACTCCCACCAATGTTTCCCATCAGTAGAAACTGGAATCTCCCAGTTGGACCACTTGCATGCCAAATGTATGCACACACAAGCAATCACCGTGGGCTTGTACTGGAGGCAGAAGGTAGTGAGGTGAAGACTGTAGAATGTCAGGACACGGGGGAATAATTCAGGCCAGTGGAGGTCATAATCCATCCCACATGTGGAGAAAAAAATAAAGAAAGCGCACAAAAAGAAGCAGACAGTTTTAATAGACTGATAGCTTGAGATCAAAATCTGCAGCTACATTAAAATGTCTGTAAATATAACCAAGTTATTTAACATTAATTACTTTCAAAACATATTTACAGCAAATGCAAGTAAGCTCTACTGATCTTTTTCATACACAGAATCCTACTGTTTAACTGGACAATAAAAATGAAGTTTCTACCAGACGTTAAACACACTGACCAGTTACAATAAATATTTACATTATATTTCATCAACTATGTTCAAATAAAAAAGAATGCTTTCAATTAAAGTAAGCATTTAACAGTTCTAGTGTTTGATACAGAATTATATTTGTGATGAAATTCAGCTACAATGACACTTATATTTCATAAAGACCTGATATGTAACATTGAACCACACAAAGTTAAACTGCTAAACTAATAACTAGCACTTCAATTCAACAAAGCAACTCACAAACAGAAACAATGGCAACAAATTAAATGTTAAGAGCTATGTTACAGACAGGAAGGTTTATCAAAACAATTTAAAACTATAGTGATTCAGTGTTTTGTTAGTAGAATGAACACAAGTTTACCTTTGGTGAAAACAACAGTTAATCACCAAGTATACTACGCACTATACCTGAACACATGGCTGGATATAAATGACATTATAAAACTAAGATTTTAGAAATATATTTGGTAGGAATGAACATAATCATTAAGATAAACAAAATCTGGTGTCTGGTGGTAGTCAGATAACAATGCCATTAAACAAAGTTATTGTTGTTGGTCAACACAAATAAATTAAATGCAAAAGTCTATGTAGTAAAAAAAAAAAGTTATATTGTAGCCATGAGTGGGTTAGCACAATTCAATTATCCACTGTCCAATATATTCTATAGTAAAAATATAATATGATTTATCTTTGCTTTAGAGGAATTATCAAACCAAATCGACAAGTACACATGATGAGTAGATCAGTAATGTGTAATATAGGTTTGGGTAAAACTAAAATAAGGGGGATAATGTGCCATGCCATGCTATCCATGCTATAAGTGCTTTTACAGCTGACCAAAACCAAATGTGTTGCCTTTGTTCACATCTGGCATCAACATGCACTCTGAGTGAACGGACCACGAGGAAACATAAATGATTTTAACTGTAAACACATCCTGAACGGACTGGATTCTGAGTCAGAGGTAGTCATGGACACATTCACCCAGAACTGTTTTGCAATCTTAATGCAAATCCATCTTGGGCCACAACAAAGGGCTACTGTGGGCTACACCTGTTTGTTTTTCAGTTGAAAAGCCAACATATCAATGTTTGATCAAACCACTACAAATCAGAGAGTAAATTTATGTTATTTTATAGCATGTTCAAATGCAAAAATTAACACTCACGCCCTCAGCGTGACAAAATACAACTCGAAGTTGTTCATTATTTCAAGTGACATTAATGCTACTAGAACTGACCTAGAGTGTCTGATGTTGCAAAATGTTAGAACAAAGCAGCTGGTGCTTCTTCAAACAGCCCAAAGGCATATCCACTTGCAACAGGAAAGTAATAAAGAACAATTCTACAGAAAAATAAGGTACAGGAGTACAGAGAACAGAAACTAACTATATGTTGTCCCTGCATGGCATGGCACAGATAAACTGGACTAATCCCTGCTAAAAGATGAATGCCTAAAACTCTTAAGATTTTTAATAATTGTTTAATTTCTGATCCATTTGATGTAAATGTAAAATATTGAAGGGCTAGAAAAAAAATTGTGTTTAACAAAAAGCAATGAACAATATTTAGAGAAATTATGCAATTTGAACAAAGTAAAATGTCAAAAATTTATCTGCAGTACTTACCGGAAAGACCTCTACGAGAAATGTTTACATCTGTGAAATCTTTAGCTGATATTCAGGCTACCAGAGTGTCTTTTAGAATTATGCACTTTTTCGCAACCGAACAAATAAGTGGTTTTCAAGCGCACCACTACACTTCGCATTTTGCATTCAACCCATCTGTGCCAACAAGTGGTCCCTTGTACAATACACCGCACTGCGACTGGGGCCGGTAACGCTACAAGCCACCGTGTCCCGCTACCTCTGACAAAGGGAGGGGAGCTGAGGGGGAGGAGGCAAGCGTCCCAACAACCACCAGTGCAAGTAGGGCCAGTTGGACACTGAAAGGGTACCCTGCATTACAGGAAGCTATGGTGTGCAGTCAAAGTGCAATAAAGGAGGGGCAGGATAACAACCTGTTGGTAGCCATGAAATAGGAAGTCTGAGCCAGATCCTTGCTTGCTGTGGAAAGGGAACAAAAAAGCACAAAAACAGAAAGGGGAAATTATTATAATGGCTACAAATGAAGGTACACAAACTTAAACGTTCTAATTTTAAACTAATTTCTAATGCACTGATTAGGCCAAGGCTAAAACTGAGAAGATAACCACATTTCTTTGATAAAAGTTGCACCAAAAACAAAGTGAAGGAAATTTAAAACTGATGATCATTAAATCTGTTGTACCATAAAAAGATGATTTCAAGACATCTTTTGGGTCAGCAATTTTTTTTTAAGAAAACAAGTGTAGCTAAAAGCCAAAATTAGTATTCTTTCATTTCTGTGATTACAGAAAACACGTTTCTTATAAAGCAGAGATGGTCAAAATTCAGTTTGTCTTGGCCCAATAGGCATTGTTTTATGTTTTTATTTTATTTTTGGGTCATACAACAAACTCAGCAGGAGATCAAAAGGTATTTGTGGTCAGGAGACCAATAAATCAGCATGGTTTTCACCCTTATCCCCACCCACATTTGAGGTGGGACAAACAAGAGCAAAGAAAGAAGCCTCTACCTCGCACTAGCTGGGTACATTTCACCACATCAGTGTGTGGGTGATCAATAGTAATTTCAAAGCCTGGAACAAAATACATAACAGGTGAGTTCAACACAAACACAGTTGGGAGGTGACATGTCATTTTAGGATTTCCACCAACAATCTGAGCGCGCACACCCCCCCCCCCCATTTAAACTACTGACCCAAATATGAACTTGACAGTCAATTATTTTACATTTAGAAGCAAGCGACTCAAACATTTTAATTATGGAGGACAGAAATCTTAAGTTTTGAATGTAGTTTCAAATAAGGAGGCAGAATTTGAGTAAGAAATCTTGTAAAATGTCTCCATTGCCTCAGAAATATTACATTTCCCAACTAATACGGACTTTTAAAAAAATAACATATCACCTTTACACGACAAGATTGACAATTTAACAGTACATGACCAAACATTTAATTAAAAAAGGCTGTGATAAATAAATTACAGTAAACCTTTATTTATAATTAACCAGTAATCATCAGTATAAACAAAGTTCTCTCAAGTCATCCACGTCATTCACCATTACTTACCCAGGGTCTGCAGCACTATGGATTCAAGTATCACCAGCTCTTGAGCTTGCTGGAGGTATGCCTAAAGTTCGATAGACAATCATTACAACACAATTGTAATGAGTCTATTAATCTATACCCCTAACAAGTGTTTTAAAATAGCCAAACACAGACTCAGTCTAGTAAAAAAATCGAGTCTTGATATGAGTGGGTGTTGGGTACACACCAACTGCAAGCCAGGGCAGGAAAAATAAAACCCCATAAGGAGGGCAGCAGAATAGGTCACAGCCATTTAAACATAGGTGAATCCATGACAACAGGAGAAAAACAACTTTTAAACTTACAATATCCCGATTATACCCAAACTTACATTACTTTTTGTGTCTAGAGGTGGCTCCTGCGGATTTAGGCAAGCATGTGCAACTTTTATCACATGTTCAAGCTTACGGGGTTGTTCTTCCACCTTTGCAGCCAAAAACAAGGTTGTGGGCGATATTATCTGCACGCACACAAAAAAAAAGTTTTAGAAAATAATTTATTTAAAAATGGTATCATCCTTATCTTAGAATACTTACATTCCTGTGGAATTTGGTGAATGAATGTTGCATATAAAACCTATGCATGTAAACTATAGCTGTGTTTATTGTTAATTGTGAGCTGGAGGAGAAGTCAAGGAAATATTCAGTTTTGTTTGTAAATTACTCCGTGGAGAGTGAAAATGTTCTTACATGATCTTTAAAGTTGAATTTAAACACCATTCAAGCATTTTCAGAGAAATCAAAGATTTTCTGACACCTTGCAGGACAATAAATTAGATTTAAACAGTGCTCAAATCAACAGTTTCACCCTCCTGTATGCAAGAGTGAACATGAAGTAACCAAAATGCAAAAGGATAAAGTGACAAAAGTATGAATTCAACCACAGTTGTCACGTTAAAAAAGTCTGCAATAATTTAACTAGTTTAACAAATGCGAATAAATAAACTAGCTATTGTCATTTTTAAAACTGTTCCTTATGTGACAGTAGTAAATGTACGGTGTGCTCTAGGGGTGTAAGAAAATATCGATACACTGAAATATCGCGATATTTCATTTCCCGATACTGTATCGATATTCTAAAGCCCTATTATCGATTTTTAATTAAGGTTTAAAATGTCAACCTTCTTGCCAACCGTTCATTTTTATGTTGTAGTTCAGCCTCTGACCACTAGTTGGCAGCAGTGAGCCAGCCATTTGGCTCCTCTACCTCTTGAGCGCTAGAGAGTAAGGGTAGCGTTAGCATTGTAAGTAAACATTAGCTTTTCTTTTTTTTTTCAGTAAGAGGTTTTTATTTAATAGAATTTTTGGCCAAAAAAATCGCAATATATCGCCTTTTTTACAGTATCGAAATATATCGGGATATATCGTATCGTGACCCCTCTGTTATGATATGTATCGTATCGCCAAATTCTTGCCAATACACATCCCTAGTGTGCTCAGATTCAAGGTGTCAGCAGTTTTTAAATTCAATTTATTTATATAGCGCCAAGTCACAACAAAACGTCTCAGTGCACTAAAAAAATAAAATAAAAATCCATCCAAGGAAGCCAGCAGATTGCGATGAATGACTTCATCACAGTCTCTGATCCTGAGCAGCACACTGGCAGCAGTGGAGAGGAAAAACTCCCTTTTAACAGGAAGATCCCTCCAGCAGAACCAGACCGGTGGTCATCTGTCTCGGCTGGGTCTGGTGGGAACAGGGAAGAGAGAAACACAAAAGGACTGTTTTTTGTGTGGTTTTCTGAGAAACTAATTGTGCCAGCATGCTTGGTACTGTTACAAACTAACACATGGCTAGCCAAGAATTAAAATGTTTAACATGAACAAAATTCTAGTAACAAACATTTTTTTAGAGCCCAATGAAGCTTAAGCGAGCTCAAATATTCAACACTCCCTCGTGCGCTCCGAACTAGTAGATTACATAATGCAGGCACGTGCAACAGGGCGCTGAACCACCATTTATTAGGAGACTATTAAGAGAGTAAAGTTTACTGCTGAGCCAAAAGGTACAGAAAGTACGCAACTGACTCACAGCACATTGCTGACATTAACACGCTGACGTGCCTAAAAACAAAAAGCACAACCGTTATGTAATTTAACAGCGGCATTGTGGTGGTTTTAATTATTTTTAAGTCATAATTTAATGTTAAAGGCGTATTTAAATTCCCAATGAACCAGCAACCCGCCTGGCTGATGGCCTAGAGACGCTAACAGAGTTAGCATGCTAAACTAGCGCATGAACAAATTACGTTTTACGAAGATTCAAGCAGTCATATCTAACAAGTATAGTAGAAGGTTATATACAATAAAAAAGTTTATGAAACTAAAATAGTCTTTCTTCGTAAAATCGCATATGGTAAGATAGCTGGTATTTGACGGGGCCCACACAATTAACTGCCCACAGTGTTAGCATGCGTTAGAAAAGGATACACGTTGAGCCTTTGACCCATATCCTGGATCAGGTTCGCCGCTTGTTGTCGGTAGGAGAGTTCCCGGTCCGGTTCTACTCCACAGCGGCGGGACGGCGTGTTTTCCAGTTGCTCCCGGGTGAAATACAATTTCGACGAAGAGCCCCGGCATGCCGCCATTACTCTGTAACGATCACTTCGGCATCGAGAAAGCGGATGTGACGTTGTGTCCCGTCCAACAAACACCGCGCGGGTTTGTGCTTTTCTGCCCCCTAGTGTCAAAGAACCGTCACTGCTGCTCCCATAATCTGCAATCATGTAATTATTTTTTATATTTATTCAATTATGTGATGTTGTTTATCACTAAAAAAATAACCACTTATTTATGGAATAATAAAATGAAGTATTACCAAGTTTTATAAAATCAAAACTAATGTTATGGAAAATATTTCTCTAAGAATAAACCCTATGGGGAAAAAGACTGCTCATATTTTTGTTCTTTTAATTTACAGAAAGTGCAACTTTTGACCATTAAAAAAAGAAGTTCACAGTTGAACACGACAGCAAAACTAAAAAGCCCTGGATGTAGGCCTATTTACATGTCTTAAATAGAATAAATAAATTGTGGAAGAAATGAATCTGAGATTTAAATAATTTATTGCCATGTCTCATCATAATAATATTGTTTTAATAACAAACCATAATCATTTCTGTCGACATGTTTTACTGATATGTTCTAACTTAACATTGGTTTTAATTATATTTGGAATCCTAAACATAAATTTGTATTAAATGATAAATTATTAACTTGGTAATGACCCATTATAAATTTATGCAAAACAAACTTAGTGAAGATGTCTCTCTCTCTCCCTTCCCCCACAAAAAATGGATGAATTAATCAGCTGCATTTTTGTTTGCATTAAAAAATAAATTTATTTAATATACTGGATTAAACAAACAAGATTAAAGTTTATTTTGAATACATCCTGTCCAATTCTCATTTTTAAATGTCAACTAGATATTTAATGCCAGTCAGTTTCACAATATTATGACAGTTTCTCAGCTGTATCAGCATACTGTCTAAGCTATACCTTTTTAAGGTACAGTTAAAACAAAAATGCACCTTTTATTCATGGAAAATATAAACTAATAACAATTATTACTGAATGAATAGGTTTTAGTACATTAGCACAGGAAATACAAAAAATATCTCGACTGTAACTGGTATACACTATTATGTGCACATGATTTTTATCCGAACCATTTGCACCAATTAATATTACTATTACAATATGAGTTTTTTAAAGCTCAATTAAAGTAGGCAATACCTTTCTTGCACACAAACAATACAAGCCCATATTGTAGGATTTTTTTTCCATTAAGTCAATGAGGCGGTCACCAGGTTGACATGAATTCTTCTTACACCAACAAAAATAAAGAAAAAAATTAAATCCTCTGCAGCTCTATATGCAAAAAGCCATGTTAATATAAACTTGTAATTGAATTGGTAAAAAGGCCTAAATTAACGGTAGTTTTTGCAGTTGCTCTTGAGAATCATGTTACATAAAATGCTCTTGTTTGAGTCCCAAAAACTCCAGTGCATTTCCAGCGAGCAGCTTGTCCTGCAAAGCAAAATATAAATTAACAAGTGGTTTTAAAAGATCACATATTTCATTTTACTTTTTCAAGCATGTGTAGTACTTTTCTGTCATTTGTGCAACTTTGTTGTTTAATTTAAATTGTTGCCACTAAAAGAATGAGATGGGAAGAACATACCTTGAGTGTGTCTTCAAAGTCCTCCATCGACTCAATCAGTGATCCAGGTTGCAGCTCACCAAGTGGGAATGGATAATCTGTTCCCAGCATCACTTTATCCTAAAAACAGGATCCAGGCAATAACATCAAAGAAAATCTGGCAAATCAGCAATATTTCCTGATAGTATTGTTAAACCTGACTTTGTTGCATCAGGATCAGATTTAAACTATTAATGGCTGCTAAAGTATTTCTCTCAGTCACTCAGTATCGGCAAAACTCTCCATAGAAGCCCTCCTTTTTCATGCTAAAACCTGACCTGTTTGTTGATTAAATGACAAATTCAAGCTCACTTTTCCAATGACGTCAACGAGCAGCTTCAGGGAGATTGGATCATGAACCAAAGAATCAGTGTAAAAAGAGCCGAGGTATTTCTTTGGATTGATCGCGTTGTCGACTGCGCACAGGTCAGGACGAACTTTGTGGCCGTGTTCAATTCTGCCAACAGTGAACGGAAAAGAACCCCCTAAACAAACAAATAAACATTAAAAACCATAACGAGACCAGCCAGTGGTTTACTTTAATGGTTTACTGAATAATTAAAAATGACCTCTGCTGTACCTCCATGAGCAAAGCAGACTTTCAGTTTAGGAAATCTTTCGAAGATACCGCCAAATATCATTGAGCAAATGGCCATGGTTGTCTCTGTTGGCATTCCTTTGGATTGGAAACAACAAAAAAAAGGAAGACTGCATTATTAGTGTACTTATATAATGCTTAAAAGACAAAGAATTTAATATCAGTTTATGGTAATTTGATTTGCACAACAAAGCAGAGCTGTGATACGACTTGTTTCAGATCAATATCTTCTGTTCCTGCTCCCTCACCCACCAGCCAGGGCAGCCAATACTTAGCCATCCTCCCGTCTGTCTGCATGTCCCACGGGTGCACAAATATAGAGCAGCCCAGCTCCTCAGCTGCCTGCACGCCAAACACACAAATCAGCTTTTCTCAAAAAATTACAAAGGGAAATTTACATAACAAGATGCTGTGTATGGAGGACTGAAATTAGAAATAAAAACAGAAACATTTAAAAGGACCAATAAATAAATAAATGCACTGAAAATGCACCAATTAAATAAAAAAGGAGAATTTTACCTCATGTTTTATAATTTAATTGATGTTCACATTTATTTTTCCAGCTTAGTTTCAATAAATTATGTATTTTGGCAAATAATTTACATTTCACTGTTTTTAAAATGTATATTTATTTGTTTTATTTTTACTTGTACATGCATTTGTGTCTCTTAAATGATTGTATTTAATTATTGTCTTTTTTGTTCCCCAAAAAAGTCTCCATGTGTTGCTTTTATATTTCTCTGTCTCCTGAACTTATGCATTTCCTTCTTATTATGCAAATAATGTGGGCGGTCCTTTTTGGGTCAGCTCCTTTCCTATTGGTCGACAGACACGAAGGAGCAGGATCCATGTGCAGATCTACTGTGCATGCTTTTGCTGCCTCAGTTTGGATTAAAATTTAAGGTTTAGTTTAAAACAATGACAGGGGTAAGTGTTTACTGTTTTGCCTTTGTTTTAAATTAAACTTTAAAGTTGTAAATTATGTGCTAAAACATATAATTTATTGGAACTAAGCTGGAAAAGTAAGWATGAAGGTCAAGGAAATTATAAAACATGAGGTAAAGTTCTCCTTTTTAAATTTATTTGGTGTGTTTTAGTATATTTCTTTATTTATTGGACCATTAATATATTTCTGCTTTTATTCCTAATTATGTAAGTTTTGGTCCTCCATAGCTGTTAGCACTGATGTGTGTAGATGTTGCTCWATGTCTCACAGCGTAAAAAGGAAGGAGCTCCGATGCATTGAGGTCCCAGTTGTTGACGTGTGAGCCGATCTGCACTCCGGGGAAGCCCAGCTCCTTCACGCAGCGCGTCATTTCCAACACGGCCAGGTCCGGGGCCTGCATGGGCAGCGTGCCCAGGCCCACAAACCTCCTGGGGTGGCTGCGCACCGTCTGGGCCAAATCGTTATTCAAAAGGAYGCAGAGATCCAGCGTGTCATGAGGTTTGGCCTGCCGCCACATGGCAAAAGATTCATCTCAGTAATCATTGTGTGGTTTCAGGTCTTCAACACAATAAAAGCACATCGATTTTATTTGTTGYATATTAGATTGAATTTGCTGTAAGACTGTGAACACTGACCCAGTAACTGAACATGACAGGRACCGTGGAGAGGGCCTGAACTGTGACGCCTGCAGCAGATGAATATCACGTTTAGACAAGTCCTGCTAACACATTAAATGACGCAAAACTAATTAATCAATACCTGGTAGCTAATTCATTTGCACATTATAAGTTTAAATTACTTATTAAACTGTTTGCAGTGGAATGTTTGTCAAAACAAAAAGGTTGTTGGCTGTTAGTTTTGTCACCACTCTTTGTAAAAGGTGATGGCTGTTGTGCCAGTCCAGGGGTGTTTCTAGGGGCGGGGCCACAGGGGCATTGGCCCCTGCTGAAATCTGATTGGCCCCCTGAAGTGCCCCTGTCCTGTCACTCATCTGACCTTTGCCCAAGTGAGATGATRTTGGATGCAGTTCCATGTTTGAACATGTTTGAAGCTAATGAGTCAAAGAGGAGAAAGAAAGAAGTCCAGCATAAATTTGAACAATCCCGCAGAAAAAGTGTTTTAACTCATAAACAATGGTTGGATTTTCTCACATCCTGTGTGTTTGAGAGACTTTTATCTATGTACAGTAAAAATGCATGTAAAACTGGTAAGGAGAATTTAATGTGCAAGCTTTTTTTTAAAGTGTTTGAACATGTGTGACAGGTTAAATATATACATCTTACCGAACTGAATTTGCGTGCAAGGATGTTGAACAAATACTTGGCCCCTCTATGAATATTGTGGCCCCTTGATGACTCCTTACTCAGAAAAATTCTAGATCCGCCGCCGTGCCAGTCGTGACTGMGCCACTCACCGTGTTTATCCATATCCTGTATGCGAGCGTTTGCGTCCCAGCAGTTTTCCTGAATCACTCGGAACAGCTTCCCATCCTTCATCATCTCTGCCTCACCCTGAAACACAACATCAGCACCACCCATCACTTCAATTTATATTAAAAAAGAACCCCAMAACATTTACAGTGTATCCACATGAGGGCAGCAGTGAGTTGATTCYAACAGATCATCTGAAGCTCCTTTCTGAGAGTAATGGAGCTGTTGAAACTCATATTAACACCTAATATTTACAGTTTTAATATATGTGTAATTACTTCTTACACAGTATCCAATGTTTAATATTACAGTTTTGTGAGTTATRCTGTAAATCAGCCCATTTCCAGTGTTTTGATTCTGTTACAAACATGTTTAAAGTAAATATTTCAGTGAGGCACTGTGCTGCTTTTTGAGCCTGACAGAGACGTTGGGTGGTATTCARTCATGATGAAGTGTGATCCCTCTGTGAGCTCAGCAAAGAAACGCTTCCCATGTCCTTGTTTCATCAGGATAAAACAAAGAAAAAGTGACTCACATTGCAGTGATGGTGGAGCTGGACGAACCCACCGTATCCATATCTCTGCAAAGCAGAAAAAAAAACAAGGTTCAAAAATGATGCAGACTGAAATTTTGCACTGGTTGTTGGTTATGATGAATGAAAAACCAGCTTGTAAACAAGGCTTAGGTTCTGACATCTGCTCCAGCTCAACTATAAGTGAACTGTTCAGGCTTTTGCACACAAATGCAACTGCAAGTGAGTCCACAACATCACATCTGAGCAGATCAGTAGTGATGTGTACTCAGCTGACTCCAATAAAAAATATTCTCAGCAGATGAACGAGCGAGCTCCTCGTCCTCTTTTTGAAGCTGAACCCAAACTGGAAAAAAAAAGCTTATGTCAGACACCAATTTCTTTTGATCGAGATTGGTGAAAGTTGGAATGTAAATTAACAATGAGTGTTGAGGAAAATATTTATTTAACAAGGACAAAAATACATGATCCAATAAAAAAGGCACTTCCTAGAATAATCATCTGAGTTTGTTTATTGTAATAAAAAAGAACACAGAAGTTAACACAGAGCCAAAGTGTTTCCCAAAGTTGGGGTTGGGACCCAAAGTGGGGTCCCAAAACATCAAGGTGGGGTCCTGAAAATATTTTCTGAGTTAATTACATTTTTGCCTTAGTTGTTACAAAGGAGTGAGGTTAGTGTATTTAAAATGTATAAATGTAGTATAAAAA
>NW_013952845.1:264873-267982 GCF_001266775.1 Austrofundulus limnaeus | reverse complement strand
TTACATAAGTATTTATATTTGTGTACAAACTGTTTATATTGTCAAAAAGCCTGTGTTTTTAGGGTGATTAATGAAGTTCGTGTACTCAGACCAGTAATATTTGGGGTCACAAGTTTAAGCCATGGATATTTTGTGGGTCAGAAGATAAAAAGTTTGGGAACCACTGGTATAAAGTACCACAAAGTGAGTTTTCCTCTCCAGGTTGCAGAGAAGCTGGAGCAGCAGTCACTGTGCAACCAGTGAACTGGTATCTAAAAAAACATGTTTGGCTGTTGAACTCCCTTTCATCCTGCACCTGTTGTAGGAAATGATTAGCTGAGTCGGGCCGACACACTAACAGAGCTGTGAGAGCTAGAACAGATAAACCAAAGCCAGTGATTATCGATTAAAATTTAACCGTCCATAGCGAGTGCAGATTTATGGAGTGAGCTGTTAATCTGTTCGCTGACATGTCGGGAAGGAAAAAAAACAGGTGTATTTTATGTTCCTGCTGTTAATTTCAAGCTGAAGTGAAACAGACACGGAGCTATTTAAACAAAAAGAAACCCTGGAATCTTATCAGCAGACGGAGTGAAGCTCCTCGCGTCGAGGCTTCAGGTCGTAAAAGAACACGGAGAGCCTACCTGCCTCAGGTCGGGCCAGTCCTTTGGTAAAATATGATTGTGAATATCAATCTTCATCTTTATGCTWACTATCTAAATGAATAGGTCGACACTTTGCAGTAGTTGTGCAGAAACTCTCTCCCTGCTTTCAGTCTGAGATCAGTGAGCGACAGGTGAGTGACTGCTGAGAYGAGCTGGTCATTTATTACCTAACATCTGCAGCACTGGAGCAGAGGTGAAGCAGTCTCCTGAGTGTGTTTCTTCTAACATTCAACTCAAACACTTGTACACTTCTGCCCAGCTTGTTGTGCTTGTATTGTGATAATTAACTATTGATTTATTCACTAAAATTCACTTTAGGGGAGCCCGGGGAAAGTTGCAACACTTTTTGCATTTGACATTTCAGGTTTGAATTAGACAAACCAAATTTTAGTACAATAAACTCATGTCTGTCTGTTAATGGTTAAAACCATTTATAGATGATTAAAGCGTGTACATTTTTCACAATTTGTATTTGAAAATGAAAAGTCAGATGTTGCAACTGACCCTGGGGCCAGGGACAGTGGCAACATTGTTTGGGGTGGTGGTTACAACATATTAATAATACAATATATTTCACTGTAAATAAAAGTTTTATTATTTTTATATTTGTATTATTGCTAAACTAATAAAAACTAAGTTATAATGATATTACAGTGTTATTTATTTATTGTTTGTGATCAAATGATGAATATAGATTAGCCTTGATGAGTAGACCTTATATACAGATGTCAAAGACTCTAACTGATATAAAATACAGTTGACTTTTTGAGACAAGAATAAAAAAACAATTTGTGAGACAATTAACGTTTGTTTTGTCTATTATCACTGTACGCCTACATTATGTAACATTTACAATAAAATAAACTGGGATTTTAAAACCATTGTTGAAAACAACAACTGCAGAAAATACATCTTAAACATTTTTCTGTTTTAAACTAAAAAAATTGTCATGAATACCCAACACCCTTTAAGTGTAAACTTAATTTAAATATCTTAATATCATCTGTATGTGCTCTGTTTTTATATGGATTTATCATACGGGGACAGCTGCAACAACTGTTACAACTGTCCCCCTTCCTCTCAGCCATGATAAAACCTCATGTGTTAGCTAAATAAGCTCATCTGGATACATGTTAACTAGATTAGTTAAAAGTCAACAKATCACTTGTTTAAACCRTATAAGTTTGAGCTGGATCACAAAAACAGTGACAACAGTAAAACAAAAATAAAGCTGGGTAAAAAAATAGTTTGGTACCTCAAAAACTGTTTTTTTGTTTTTTCAAATAAATCCAGTTTTTGAATCTGCTTACTTTTTCTTTACAAGGTGGGACATCTAACTGAGCATGTACAGTGTGAGTGTCATCACTCTGGCTTGTTTCTGTTTGGAGAAAAATCACATGTTGCAACCGTACCTTGTTGCTACTGCTCCCCGGTCTTCCCTAAAAAAAGCTTTTCTCTGAAATATTTCTTACAAAATAAGCCTAACTTGTCATTTTGCAATGAGATTTTTTTTTAACTTTTTGAAGTGATTCTTTGTATTAAATTAACGGCTGAGGCTCAAAAGGTTGCTTTTATAACATTAGTCAACATCACGTTCTGCTAATTTATGGTAAATTGTCTCCAACATTGATCATAATCGATCCGTGCAGGAGCCAAACAAAACGAGGCCTTGTCACTGATAAATGTGCAATTGAACAGTGAAGCAGCCCTTCAGGCCGTGGCTTAATGAGACAGAACCAGTTGTTCCGCCGTCTTCGTCACTTCAGCTTCTCACATGCTGTTCAGCYACTTAGTGGCTATTTCACGTGTCTTATATCATTTTTTACAGAGATGGTTATCGACTCTCCTAAGCGTAAAGTGATGCTGAATTTGACTTCRTTATGGGGCAGAGCAGCATCATTCTGCTGACTCAGCACTGAACAAGAGGTCCACAGTTCCAAAGTTCCTTTCAGCTTTTAAATACAAAAACACCATCAAGTCACGCAACTCGTTTTTTGAGAAATCGTTTATTTAAAACCTGCATATTTTATAGACCCTGCCTGCTCTTGTTATTGAGATTTGAAGCCAGCAGGACCTGGTTTACAAAATCTAACATGTTCCTGTTGGGCTTTAAGTCCACAATGACACCGTCACATGACCTTACTTTTAGACATAAAATAATAATTACAGCACTGGAAAAATTAATATTTGAACACAGAGCAGCAAGGTGAGAATTATGTACATAACACCTGAAAATAATGAGATTTTATATTTATTTTACAAACAGTGTTATTTTGTTTACACAAAGAGGGCGGGGCTAAAACTTAAAACTAGAAGTTGAAGCTGCACTGTAAAAACTCTCCATCTTACCAAGTTTTAAAATCTTATATCAAGTATTTTTGATCTTGTTTTGAGACTGATTTACTAAACAAGAACTGATTGTGTAAGAATAATAATCTTGTTTTCAGAATGTGTAAGATTATTTG
>NW_013952845.1:263613-264712 GCF_001266775.1 Austrofundulus limnaeus | reverse complement strand
CAAATAATCTTACACATTCTGAAAACAAGATTATTATTCTTACACAATCAGTTCTTGTTTAGTAAATCAGTCTCAAAACAAGATCAAAAAGATTTTTTGGCTGATATAAGATTTTAAAACTTGGTTAGGTGGACATTTTTTGCAGTGTGGAACCGTGTCAGAGACTATATTTGGTCAATGATCTTAAAAATTGATTAAATTGGAAAAATAATCATTATCACCATACCCTATTCTGCATCCAAATGTAATGTTTTCTTCTTTTAAAGTATCTCAAGGGGCCACAACCGAGTTGTTGATTAAAATGTACAGGAAAAGTGCCAGAAGATGGACAAACTCTTACTGCAGGTGTGTATTTGGTTCGTATGTCAAAGCTGAAACAGAAGGAGTCTGTCTGATTTTCTTATCTGTCAGTAAAATCCTCCTGAGCTCCAAATGATAGAGCCAGGATTGTGTGATCTTGGTAAATAACACGTTAAAGTAACTGCACGTTTTACTGGTTCTGACCATGACTGGACTGTAATCAAGTGCAGCTCTGGATAAAAGATGGCTCTCCAGGGGTGCACATCTCTCATCACTGCAACTGAAGCAATAATAAAGCTTTTAACCTAAATATAGCCCACCAAGGCTGCTATTATTGAGGACTGAAGTGTGCTGCTTCTTGCACTTTTTCCTGTAAAGATGCTTGATCGAGAGCATCATGAACTCTGCTTCATGTGGTCGCGGCTCCGCTGCAGACATTCTGTAATGGAACTGAACCGAGGAGGTGGCCCAACCTCAATTTACAAACAACAACAACAAAATTATATATAACAGCAGCGAAAAGGTTCTGCTTAACAACAGATATGAGTGAGTTTGAGTTTTTGTTTCTGTTCAGATGAAAAATCAGTGAGTCCTGTCACTCAGCTGTGCCAAAACTAAAATACAGCTCGTTAGGAGAAAGGTTGCTGAGCTCAGAAAAAAATACACTTATTTTGAAATTCACAAAGAATAAAAGCAAAAACAAACCACAAGTGTTWTATCAAAAAAAGTTTCCAATCAACAACACAAATGGATGAATCCAATGTTGTATAAAGTACCACAAAGTGAGTTTTCCTCTCCA
>NW_013952845.1:260611-262967 GCF_001266775.1 Austrofundulus limnaeus | reverse complement strand
TACATAGGCTGCAGACATCTTCATATATTAGGCCACTTGTGTCTATTATAACTACTTCTCATCCAGCCACAAACAAATTCACTCTATCCAGGAGGCACGATTTATTTGGATAGTGTCTTTTTCTTTTATTTAACAAACTGGAATGCAAACAAGCCAAATTTAAATCGGAGTAATGGCCTTCAACTTTTTACCTTTTTAAAAAAATGTAGGGAAAAATACAGTTGTGTGAAAATGTACGGAGTAGACGTAAAAAGTAGGCTGAAGAATAATTACTTAAGTAGAGTACAGATCACTAAAATTTCTACTTAAGCAAAATAACACAATATTTGTACTTAATTACTTTACAACTCTGGATGAATCAAATATTGTCTTTTCTTTGTTTCAGGAGAAAAAAGACAAGTTCTTTCTAAACTCACCCCTGTTTTTTTTCTTTTTCTTTTTTAACTCAACTTAAAACTGTATTGTGTTGGGAAAAAAAAACTTATCAAAGCATGATTTAACCCAAACAAATCAAAATCAGATTTCAAATATTTATTCTTTTAATGTTATTTTTTATTTCCTGATATCTTGTGGATGCTCAGAAAGCAGCATCTGGACTGCTTTCTGCTGACAGTTTGGACTCAGGTTAGTGACAGATGATGCACTCTGTCACTTTACAGTGACCTGCAGCCAGTGATCACATGCATCTGATCTTAAGATGTCTGTATCCCTGAAAAGATTGATTTCTAGAGCTTTTAAATGCTGCTAAAACTGTTTATTTACGATAGAAAAGTCATATCTGCCTGTAAGGTATAAAGTAAACAATGAKTGTGCCGTTTGGGACCATCAGTCATGCCAGAGGAGCTGGTGCTGCTGGGGAATTAGATGCTGAGTTATGAGAGGAGGAGAAAAAAGGGAGGAAAGGGGAGGAGGGAAAACAAGTTGCTGGCACCGCCTGACAGATCCACAGCAGATCTGAGATTTATCGCATCATCACATCTAACCCTAAATGACTGCTTCAGTCCGAARACAGGGAGTCTGAATCCAGGTCGGAGTGAAGGAGTTCCGTCTCTGCTGATGCTTCGGGGATAAATCAATTCCTTTATCTTTCATCTTATCTCATCGCCATCTCCATCTGCCCACCCCCCCTCCTCTGCGCAACTGAGCCGGACTGGACCCGCTGGATGGCTGCTGCACTTAACGAACCGGTGTGAATATTTTCCTTCTTTCCCCCCACCCCATCCTCCTCATCCTCCTCCGAGACTGAGCAGCAACACAGCAGCAGCAAACAATGGCAGACCAGGTGAGCCAGGAGYCMTGCCCCGTCCCAGAAGCCACGGTGGTGGATCCGTGCCCGGGCGCGGTGCGGAACGGCCAGTGCGCCCCCGATGGCTTCACCAACCACCACCAGCAGCAGGCAAAGACCCCCACTGAGCCCGAGACCCTCACTGGGAGCCAGGAGATGAAGATTACAGACGCTGTGGACGGAGAAGGTAACTTCAGGGTTGGGTTTGGGATTTTTCAACCTGCTTTAAAAGTTGTGTGTTTGGGGTGTGTATAGGTGTGTGTGTGTGTGTGAGAGAAGGGGAGGAAGGGGAGCTATGACGAAGGCAGGATGCTTATTTTTATCCACGCCAGATATTTTCAGTCTGCTCTTTGAATAATGGATGATAGTCATACATCAGCAGGATTCACACAGGAACAATTCAGAAGTTTCAGCTCGGAGCTTTAAAATTCTGTCCTGGTCTGGATGTGTTCACCTGGACACCYGAGGGAAACCAGGCTGTTAAATCATGCACCGAAGGGATGCAGATGGCTGCATTCTGCTGCCAATCTTCTGCAAAACCAAAACAACATTTGGTGCTGCAGTGGAAAGAGTCCTGTTCGTCTGTAGTCTGCACAAAACCTGAGAAACTAAACGTTCCCCGGTGGATTCAGGGCCTCAGCTGGACACGAACTCCAAACCTAAATCAGTTCTTCAATAATGGTGCCTTTCCAGATGGGTTTCCAGCTGCCCATGCCAGAGGCACTAATGCACACCCATACCATCAGAGAGGCAGAATTTTGAGCTGCATAATTATAAGCCGGATGGTTTCTTAATACAATGACAACAATAATTTCAAATAAGGTTTCTGCTGACTACCAGCATTTCATAAAGTATCTCAAGGTGATACTTGGATAAAAGTAAAAGTATCTTACTGTAAAATTACTTTAGTAAAAGTTAGTCTCCTCTAAGAATATTACTTGAGTAAAAGTCTTAAACTAGCTGACAGTTACTGTACTTCAGCATCACAAGAAAATGTCGGACATAAAACGTACTTAAGTACTAAAAGTAATATTATTGAGTAAGAGTGAGCATTTAGAATTTCCAAAAGGA
>NW_013952845.1:245506-260405 GCF_001266775.1 Austrofundulus limnaeus | reverse complement strand
TATATACTGTATATATATACAGTATATAATAAAAGCATGGTGTTTCTTGATGATAAGACTGTTTCTTTAGGTGAGGTTGGTAAACGTCTGACCATGTTTTCTGAGAAATCCACCCAATTATTCTAATTTGCTTCMAAATTCTCCAGCTGTTTCTTAACTTGTTCCATTTTAAACTCCTTTTTTATTTCTAAAATGTGGTCCATTCCTCAATGCAAACTATATGTTTACTATGTTCCATTGTGGATGAATTGAGGTTTGAAAATCACAACATTTATTTTCTTTTTCAGAGTTACTATTGCAATATCTGAGTCTAACAGTGTTTTTTTTTTCTTAATGGAGGATGTGAAGTTTATTCAAGCTGACATTAGACATGAGGAGGCACCTCTAACGGGCCACCAGTCCATCACAGGCAGAAACAGAGAAGCAAACACTCAGATTTTTCTTCTTTATATTTGAGAGGGATTACCAGTAAGTGAAATAGATCTTTCTGTGGACACCAGTTCACATGCATTCTGGAGCACATAGCTTCAGTGACAGACACTGGAGTCAGGCGATTCTGCAAAGCCATCTTGCAATTTGTAAGCAGCCATCAGCGTGGCACTAAGCTGCCTCTGTTCTGTCTGTCTGTGCCACTAAAGTGAAAAACAGGGTCTCAGAACACCATTGCTGTGTAAAAAAAAAAAAAAAAACAGCTCCAAGTAGTGGTGACGAGGGGGAAATTTGTTGTAAAAATCAAACAGCTGAGCAGCTGTGCACCAGAAAAAGCAATAATCAAACACAAGCACACTTTATGCATTRTACATTTTTTTATTCTTGTCTTTCAGGGTATTAGAGAAAAGGGGCTGAATACAAATGCAAACATTGTTCAGATTTTTATTTGCAACCACAGAAATGTGCAGCTACTTTATGTTGCTCTGCAGAAAACCCCAGGAAAATATATTAGATGTTTGAGGTTAAATAGAAAAGTTCAAGACATAAAAACATGCTTTTTAAGGCGCGTTTGGGAAGGGGTTTGATGAGAAAATCTTAAGGTTTTCATTAAACATTCATAATATTTAGAGACGTAAACGACCTCAGAAACCCACCAGTTTCCTCTCTTGTCTTGTGTGTTTGGAGGACTTGGCCCAGACTCAGTGTTCATTTATTTCTGGAACGAAAAGTTGTGACAACGACAAACGTCAGGACACACAAGTGTGTAGAAACCTGTGCCTGAGTCACACACAGAGACGTAGGCAGTGAAGAGATGTTGAACACATGCCTTCTGTCTGCTCCTCCAGTCAGAGATCATGTGATTCACTGTCTCACTTCTCCTCCTCTAACACAAACACACTCACTCACACACACACACACACACACACACACACACAACCTGACTGGTTTAACTTTTAATAAGGTTTATTTGTGGCTCCTCCACTTGTCTTTGGAGCTCTGCAGAATTATTTAAATGAGAGGATTTGTACTGAAAACCAACTAGTTTAGTTCTGAACAAATGTTTTTCGCGTTTTCTTCACAAGTAACAAAGTGTTTCTAAAAATACAAGGGTTTTTGCAAAAAATTACGCACATGTTTGCCAAAGTTGTTCAGGTTATGAGAAAAACTGGTCCAAAATTTCTTGAAGGAATATTCACATGCAATATTTCATTCATCTGCTCACTGCCTTTCACTCCAGAGGTTTATGTTAAAGRGGCAATATTATGTGTTTCTCAGGCATATATTTAAATACTATACCATAATAAAGTATCTATGCCACCTTTAGCTGCTATTAAAATGCTGTTTTTATGTTTAAATAGAAAATAAACTTATCTTGTCACCACTTCCTCTTCTAAATGCCTTAAAATTGGCCTCTGTCTCTTTAAGAACCTCCTTCTGCTTCTGTCTCGCCCATTTCGGTGCGGGGGAGGGGTGGGGGCTGCCATGATACAGTTTACTTGGTATCTGAAAATACATTTCCTCAAAGGTATTTTTTAATTTGAAAAGAGCTTCACTGAGCAAGTGGGAGCTCAGCAGACAGTTAGGTTTCACTTTCACTTTCACCCGAGAGCCTGCAGGAGTCATGGGTGGGGTGGGGGGCGCTCTGCCATGAGGAAGTTTGGCTTAAAGACACGTCCTAGGGGCGTTTCTGGTCCCCACCTGTCGTTTTGCTCCTCAGCATGGCTTCCTAAAAACGCTGCAGGATTTCTCAAACATGCATGAATGAGTCAGAGCAAGGCTTTGGGCATGTTTTTTTTATGAGAGTATAACATTATAACATGATATAAAACTCAAAAAAGTTGATTTTACATGATATTGCCCCTTTAAGATCATTTTCAGTTTATTCTAAAGAGACTAGATTTCAGGTTCAATCACACAGGGACTTATTTGCATTAATGCCTTTTGGCATACACACTAACACACATACACACACATACAGTACCACAGGAAACATTAGAACCACTTACATTTCTGTACTTCAGGTTAGTTAGTCCTCGACCTTTCAACCAAGCCTGTAAATTAAAGTTGACCCTAATCTGATTGTGCACTTTCACACTGTGAACAGTGATTTAATCCATCCTACTGAGTCTTCTAAATGATCTTAAGCTCTTTTAGAATCATGTGATTTTTCTTTGATTTACCTTTTTTCAGTTTTGCAGCTAATTGAGGACTTTCACTAAACACTGAATGTCAGGCAGATAGTGAACAAAATGTCTTGATTTAAAGTATATCCATCCATCCATCCATCCATCCATCCATCCATCCATCCATCCATCCATCCATCCATCTTTGGAGCCGACACGTCTCACAGCAAAACCCTCTTTTCTGTGATTCTCCAGCTCCTGGTTCCCAAGCCACCAATGATATATTGTATATTCCTTCTAGTGAGTTCTGCATCTGCCCTCAGGTCTCCTCCCAACAGAACATGCTTAAAAAAAGTCTAAAAGAAGGTGACTTAGCATCATCACAATCAGATGCCCAAACCGCCTCAGCTGACTGGTTTTGATGGGGAACAGCAGCTTTACTCTGATCTCAGAGACCAAAGCAGGCCACCCGCTTCGGATGTTATCATCCATGAAATGGATTATTGGGCGTTATCAGTCCTCTAGAAAGGCTTCAGAATGTCCCGCCTGTGCCGGTTAGCAGGTTCCCCGTCCCATAGAATGGCTTCCAATTGTCAGCTGGTTAGTATGAGGCATAAAACCACTATTTGGTTAACATGAGGCATAAAAAACAGGTTAATATCAGGCTTAAAGCCACTAAGGTTAACTTTAGAGCAAATGACATGGTTAGCGGGAGACCAGGGTTCGAGTCCGAAACGGACACAAAAAATTTATTACAATATCTTTTGGTTATTTACACATTCATTTTCATTGATATATTAACCCACTAGGGGGCACTGTCGGGGCAGTCTGAAGCCTAGAAGGCACAGTATGGACCCTCTGAAGCCATTGTATGAGACTGATAACGCCTAATAACGTCCATTTCATGGACTGATAATATCAATCTCCTGAGCAGGCTGGTGTAAAGATTATAGGTTTTCCTTTGTTTCCCAGCTACCAGAGATAAAAAAGAAAATGCTCCTTTCATCACATTTCATTTGTTATCAACTGTTGTCTGAAAGAAAATATCACACCAGTGAAGTAAAACAACCTGAAAGTGAATACCACAGCCAGATTTTTATTTAAGAGTCTATGTTTGAAGAGTTAACATTTAAGAGTGACCAACGTAATGTAATGTAACTTCCAAATTAAGAAGAAAAATAAAATATACACATTAAGGGGTTCTGCCTGAAATTTATGGTCTCCACCATCTGCTTGGTTACAGCAGTCCCAGGACAGATTACTGGATACAATGACAGCCAACAGCATTAAAATCTCCTTTGGATGTGAAAGTTCAGCCTCATAAATATTTCATGAACCTGCAGAGTCATTCTTACATTTCATGTGAAAGTAAAAGCTGCAGGCAGTTGGAAATCTAGGTTGTTTAGTCTGTGGCATCAGCCAGAGACTCCTCATGCACACACACACACAACCACACACACACAAACACACACACAAACACACACGACAAATATAAATTCAGAAATGAATCTAGATGTTTCTGAAAGCTATTCTGTTCAGTCTTTTCGTTTTTTTAAGTGATTTGAGCACAACACAATTTACCTTATAAATTCTGCCATCATAATTGCTTTTATTTTGAAAAGGTGTGGATTATATGGTAATTAATTACTTTAGGAAAGCACGTATACTTTTGTGTATATCTTGAAGACTTAAGGCCGATGAAGGTCATTAAGAAAGGAAAAGTAGACAAGTTGTCTGTCGGCATTGCTTCATCCATGACCTGTTTTGACTCACAAAGGTTTTTAGGCGTTTTACATTTTTCAAATCCCCCATGTTTAATTATTCTGCCAGTGCTTTATTTGAAGGTGACAACAAGAAGATGTAAGGTGTTAATTAACATTCAGAAGTGTTTTAATGTTGTTAAACTTGTCTGCTCTTTGTCAGCTTTATCACGTCTGCAACACGTCTTTCACTGCGGTGTTTTCTGGATTTGGATGCTGAGTTTGGTTTTCTATTTAAAGAATAAAAGAAACTTATGTTGTACTCTGGGATATAGAAAAAGTGGAACAGTTATATGATTTCTTATGTTTTTTGCCTTTAATCAATAACCTGAAATTAAAAAAAGTCATGTGAGCAGGCTTTTGCTATTAAGTTAAATAAATGAATTAAATGTCAACATAAATGCCCACGTTTGAATGAATATTCCCAGAGTTGATTAGTTTGAATAACCTCTGACTTTCCCTCCAGCTGTCTGATGCGATCACACAGAAACATAAAGACCTAACATTTATTATCTAAAACAGAGGGAAAGAGAACAACAGTAATGTACTTGTAATGAGGTTTCTGTTTCTCACCACAGGTCTCCTGGAGAGCAGCATGCGCCTGAAGCCCCACGAGGCCCAGAACTACAGGAAGAAGGCTCTCTGGGTGTCCTGGATCTCCATCGTGGTCACACTCATTTTGGCCGTGGCAGCTTTCAGTAAGTGTTTTAAAAAATACACAATTTAAAGCACCCATATGGTGACATTAGGTGACTCTGCTAGATGTTTATATTCAGCGGTGAGTAAATAGCAGATTACTGTATGTTGTTTTAGTTTTTTTTTCAAGATTTTTGGTCAACTGCAGCACCAATCCGCRTGAAATTTGGTAGGAATGTAGATGTGTCCAACCTACACTGCGCCAGTCAACGGTTTTACGATAGACCCCATGTGTGAGGAGGGGGCTCCATCTAAAAAGTGGGTGTTTGGACATACAGAAATGCTTATAACTCAAAAACTGTTCAACATAGGAGCGTCAGATTTTGCTGTTGTTTCGCTCAAGGACTATCCATCAGGCCGACCCCCGGACCCCTACCCAAAACAGTAAATCCATTCTGATGACTGCTGTGTTGGTGCTTTGTGTATGTGCAGGGGTCATGTCTAGTTTCTCATGTTCTTGTATAAAGAAGATCTAAACTTTTGTTCTGAAAACTGTATTTCCCCAYCAATCTCCAAGCAGAATCCCCTGATCTTTACTGGGAAAAATGTGGGTGGGAAAAGTGAAGGAAAGCTAATTTCTGCAGCTCTTTGTTGATGTGACGTCATGAATGTTAAAAGTTGGTCAGTGTGATTAGATTATTGTTGGGATTGCAGCAGTGTGCACAAATGATGCCTTTTTTATCTTGTTGGAAATCAACTTCCTACTTATTTAGTTTTTTTTAAAGTCTTTTGTTTTGGCGTCATTTTAAATATCATACTGAAATCTCAGTGCAACATATGAAAGAACTGCTGAATTATTCCTGTCATGATCGCATGCCAGTTGTGACAAGATGAAGCAACAGTTTCAACACATGTTGTCTCATGATGTACACGATGTTTGGAAAGGGGAAAAAAAAGGAAGAAACTTTATCCCAGCTAAGCATCCTGCAGTGTTACATCAATACGTTCAGATTGATTTAAATAATTTAGGCTTTAACACAAAACTGATTATGAAAGACAAACATGAAATATTTCGGGTTTATTTAAAGTATTTAAATAGGGGGCAGACAAAAAGGAAATAAGTTATTTAAGAGCTAAAACACTTAAATCTTCACATTATATAACTTGAATAATACAGATRTGGCAATCTTTTTTATAAGTTTATTAAATATGGAAGTAGTATCTATAAAAATCGGACTAATCTGGATACGTTCTAAATAAATAACACTGCATAGTTCACATCAAATTTCTTCTACTTTTTGCTATTAAAAGTATCATGAAATTGATATTTTAATTCACTCCTTATTTGAAGATGTCAGTCTCTGAATATTTTTTTCAGTATGTGCTGTTGAAAATAATGTCTTATAAATTAATGATAAATTAATAATCCCTTGTGAAAAAGTCTTGAGGAAACAGACGGAGAATGAAAAGAAAAATGATTTAAAAAAGACTCAAATCAGAATATGAGAAATCACACTTTGGATCACATTTATAAATAATTACAATTTATAACTTTGTACAACTGAAAAGCAATATTAAGGAAGAGCATTACATTCACCAAAAAAATTATACTTTAAAGGGTTTTGAGCATGTCTAGTATCTCATGTTCTTGTTTAAACACGTTCCCAGAACAAGCAGTATAATGTTTATCCAGCAGAGTTTAATAAAGTTGTAGAGAAAGRAACAGGAGGAAGTGTGTRCTTTTTGCATACAGGATGTAATTTAACACATTTAACTACACATAGCATCCCATACCGCAGAACGAGAGCAACTTCCAGCAGGTCAGAGTGAGCTTTTCACTTGAACAACCGCAAGGAACCTGCGTCATATCGACATATCATCTGTAATGTTTTGTTCTGACTGTATTGAGTGGGACTCTTATTTTGAAATATCCAGTTGCTGAAACAGGAAGTACCACTTGAGTGCCAGTGTTTTGTTTGTGACGAAGCTGATTAGACAGAACTCCTGTGKACKGGTGTGCAGATGGATTTATTAACAAACCAGCAKACACACCATCCACATTCAGTAAACTCAACATTTCCCTGTGTCATTGAAGATAATAATTATTTGATCAGGAGTTTATTTTTATTTTTGGTGAATGCAATGCTCTTCCGTACAATATAGACTCTAAACATATATTTTTAAAATTTGTAACAGAGGTTTGCTTTTATTTAACACCCAATAAATTGATACCTTCTCTGTAAGCAACATTTCTGTTGAAGTTTAGTTTGTGTTTCACTCAGTTAAAACCACTGCAGAATTTTGTGTTTGCTGACGTGTTTGTAAATTGCAGAATATACTGTTTGCACAAAAACAAGAACAATAAAACTGAAAAGACCCTGAAAGAGTAACTAAAACCAGAAGATTGGATGACGTGAAGATGAGCCTCACTCACCGAGTTCCTGCAGCCCTGACAGGAYGAGTCAGGACACCCAGGAAGCAAATTAAAATTTTAATTCAACACTTCCTGGCTCTGCCGCCACACGGCATGGAGCTGAAGAATGTTCATTCTAAACACTGARCGAAAAAAAAAAAGAGACGAGTGAGAGACAGATGGATGTAAAGGAGTGAAGCTCACCTGAGGATGAAGCAGGATGAGTCCTGGCATGAAGCGCAGGGATTTAGTGGCTGTGATGGCTCAACTTTAAAGAACACCAGCGTTCTCTTTCCTCCTGCTTGTGCCCCACTTTCTGTCTGCCTCTGAGTCTCTCTGGCCTCAATATTTTACTCTTTTTCTAAAATTGTTTCCTTGTTTAGACTTWAAAAAAAACAACCGAAACAACATTTGTATCACTTGAACATCTCATCACTATAATGTAATTTCTGTTGTGTGTTTGGAAGGATTTTAATTAACGTACATCTAGAAGTAATTACTTTTTGAAGTCAACCTGCTTTAAAATGAAGCAAAATGCCCATAACTATGTTTCTTTCTTTCTTTTTCCCTTGGGAAAACTCCACAGAGCTCCTCTGCTGCTCTGCAACCTTTAGCAGGATTTAAACAATTCAGAGGGGACACAGGTTCAAACCGGTCCTTCTCTTCTCCACTCTCAGTCCTCTTCATCTTTGAATGCCTCGCCCATGAATGGTTCTGTGTTTGAGTGCAACCTTTCTCAAGGAGCTGTCTCTCTTCACCTCTGAAGTGTTACAAGCATTTGAGGCTTATCCAGAGGCGGTTCTGGGGCCGAGGCCGCAGGGGCATTGGCCCCTGCTGAAATGTGATTGGCCTCCTGAAGTGCCCCTGTCCTGTCACTCATCTCTTTGCCCAAGAGTGATGATGCTGGGTGCAGTTCCATGTCTAAACACTAGAGGTGCTAATGAGCCAAATAGAAAAGTCCAGCATGAATCAAGCTGACAGAAGTATTTTTCTTTTCTTAAAATTTGAAAAATCATGTAGAAAAAGTATTTTAACTCACAAATGTTGGCTGGATTATCTCAAATGTGTGTTTGAGAGTATTTCTTCCATGTACTGTATAATGCATGTACAATTAATAAGGAGAATCTACAGTGCAAGCTGTTTTAAAATCACATTACAAGTGTTTAAATGTGTGACTGGTAAAATTTATGCACCATAMCAAAACCAGCAATTTGTGTGCAAGGATGTTAAATAAACACTTGGCCCCTCTATGAATATTGTGGCCCCTTGATGGCCCCTTACTCAGAAAAATCCTAGATCCGGCACTGGGTTCATCAGAAGCATCAACTAATAAACAGCCATCAGATCACTCAGAAATGCTCGTATATATCAGGTTAACAAGCAACTGTTCCTTCCAGGCATTCAGAATAGGCATTTTTTAAAAATAATCACATTTTTGCTTTGAAGCTGTTGGCGCTGACCTACATAAAAAGAAATAATTTTCATGTATTTTTAGAACTCGTGATGTAAGGTGTGTATGTATTTTTGTTTATATTTATGTGCTGTGTCTGCATTCTGCTTGGCTAAGCAAAGAGGAGGCTGCTCCTCGGGGGGTCGAGCTGCAAACCAGCAGCAGATCACTTTACGGGACTTCTAAGGTTCAGGCTGTAGGTTTGCACAGTTACAGGCTGCTACTTGATCCATCAGCATCATTGCCAGCAATGTTTTTATGTTGAGGAGGAAGAAGATGTTGAGACGAGGGGGAGGAGGGAAATGGATGAAGCTCTGAGTGAGAATAAAGATAGGAACCTGGAAAACAGAGAAAAGCTGGAGGAAGTGGCAAAAAGAAATGTGAAAGAACAGGAATTAACAAGAAAACAATTATTGCTTAAATAAGAAAACTGAAAAGATAAAGGTAAAGTTTGTTTTTTCCTTTCGCTTTCTGCAGCAGGGCTGTAACTTTTTAACCCAAATGCATAAAATAAAGCCTAAAGTAGTTATAAATAAACCATATGCTGTGGATATTCATGTGTGCCACTTGCTTTAGCTCTACTAAAACTCAGAGTTTACAACAGATTAGTTGTGTGAGGGTCACTCCGAGTGGGAATAAACATTTCCACTTGACTTTGACCCTGGTTTAAAAGACCTTCCTCAAAAGAGTCATTTTATTTTATTTAATAAACAAAATAATAATGTTCTTTAGATTTTTGATTTATACTTCCTTTTAACTACAAGTCATTATCATTTTATAAATCAAAGTTACATAATGAAAAGAATGACAATCCATCTTCTTGCATTGTACTTGGAAAAAAAACACACAAAAAAGAATAATGTTCCAATGTTTCTTTATTTGTTTTACACACATCTTTGTTTAGTCAACTATTATTTTATAGTGATTGTGTTTTTCTGATTTATTTTTCAATAAAATATAGTGAACTTATAATCATAATGATCACTTTAGTTAAATTGAAAAATAAATCAGAAAAAACACACAATCACCTTTACTGTAAAATAATAGTTGATTAAACAAAGATTTGTGTAAAACAAATAAAGAAACGTTGGAACAACATTCTTTTTTGTGTTTTTTTCTAAGTATAATGCAAGAAGATTAATTGTCATTCTTTTCATTATGTAACTTTGATTTATAAAATGATAATGACTTGTAGTTAAAAGGAAGTATAAATTAAAAATATAAAGAATAATATTATTTTGTTTATTAAAGGAAATATAATGTCTCTTGTGAGGAAAGTCTTTTTAAACCCGGGTCAAAGACAAGTGGAAATGCTTATTCCCCCTCGGGGTGACACATTTGTAAGATAAAACTTTCATAAAAAATAATAAATTGTCTTGTTTAACCGTGAAATGATWCTCACAATTCAAGTGTTGTTTGGCTCATTTGGTTCAACTCTGGTTCTCAATCAGACCCATTTGTGCCGTGAACACATCCTTCCATTTTTCATGCATTTATTGACCAAATGGCTTCAAACTTTAAACATATTTTAGTATTTAAGCATATTTTTATCTAAATGAGTACATGCTAGCATGCAAGTGGTGCAGAAAATTTTAATTAGAGTGCACATTAAACCTTACAATTTTCAATTTAGCAAAAACATTTGAGTAAACAGAAGCTTTCTTTATTTATTAGAGTTTTAAAAAAAAACTCCACAGGGYGTATTTGAGTCATACCATTAGCTTGCAAGGCTTGTGATCTTGACTTTGGCTCGTTGCTGACGTTTAGTTGCAGCTGTTTTAGAATTAATTTCTTGTCTTGATGTTAAAATACATTGAAAGAGAAKATACTGCAAGGTTATGCAAGGTCATCACAAGTTCAATGTCCTTCAAGGAAAAATTTGTTTTATTCAGAGCAGTAAAGGTCAATTTTTATTCTTTCCTTAAGGTACATTTAGTTTGATCACAAGACTGGAGTCAGGACGAAAACTGAATGAGTTCCACTGTTGTCTCAAACTGCTAAATCACACAAGTTGCCCTTTAATACGAACTTATAGCATCCACCACCCTAGTCCAACTGGAAATAAAGTGAATCAACTAAAAAACTGCTTATCTGACCCAGATCAGTTGGTAAATTTCCATCAACTTTTTTTTGAGGAGCAGCTTTGACTTCATTTACAGTTTTTCATTTTAGATGGTGCAGCTATTTTAGCATTATTTTCCATGTCTGGCCCACGCCGAAGGCCTCGAAGCGACAATTATTTMGTTTCAGGTTGGGTCAAACATTTAGGATCCAAAGAAGCTTTAAATGGCTGTCGACTTGTTTCGGCCCGGGTGAGTAGTGAGTTGTGCTGTTTTAAGTAATTAGCGTATGATAAAAATGCTATCGCTAACACTAACAATGAGCTAACCCGTTRTTTCTATGTGCTTGCACCTACTTGGAAACAATTTATTTAGCATCTTTAAACCCAAATTCGAGTAACTATCCAATAAAATATCTAAAAATAGGATTTAAACGATATGATCCTCACCTGTTAGAAAGTGGTCGCTACAAACTCCTGCATTTCACGCCTCCTGTTTTTAACTGTACGTTGATCCACTTATCTTTTTTCTGACACACYACTTTTGGACCACAAAAAAAACCTTTTATATTTCTCCCAATTAGGGCAGCTGCAACAACCGTCCACGTCTCAAAATTTAGGCATTTTAACACTGAATTCACGGAAAGAAACAGGCCTGCATTCAGGATGAAAATCTTATGGTTCCCCTCACTYGCTTTAAGACCTGTGGTGACCGTGCCTTCTCCTCTGTGGCCCCCAGGCTCTGGAATAAACTCCCTTTTAATCTGCGCTCCCTTGACAACATTGTCTCCTTCAAGAAACACCTAAAAACCCACTTTTTTACACAAGCGTTTAGCTAACCATACACCATTAATGCCAACCTACCTCCATAGTGAATACTCGCCAACTGTGTTTTTCTATTATTGAACATCAGGCATATTTTTCTCTCCCCCATACTCTATGTTTTGGGTATTATTGGTATATTTTGCTCTGCATTGACCGTGTGTCTGATTTACAATTTTAGAATTTAATCTTGATTGGATGTTTCATTACGTTGCTTATGTTTTAATGTTTTATTCTGTTTCATTTTATCTTTCCACCAYTTTACATTGTTAAWGATTGTACAGCACCTTGTGAATGTATTTCCGTGAAAGACGCTTTATTAACAAAACTTTACTTTACTTTTACTTATTTACTTCCTGCCCCCTGGCAACATTTCATGACATCGATACTACGTCATCTGCAACCCAGCAATAGGCTGTCACCTAAACAATCTTATTTGTGAAATTTAAGTGGCTTATGGTGAAATTAAATAACACCAGAAGAAAGAGGCCTATAAAAGCACCGCAAGCAAATCCTCAGTTGTTTTCTTTTCTTTGTCTAAAACAAAATGTGACTCGAAGCACTTCTCACTTCAGAATCAGATTTGGCTTTACACCTTGGCTAATGGCATCTATGCTAGACAAGAACGAACGTGTTTGTCTGTTCCTCAGATGGATTAGAAAACTGTGCGTCTTTGCCTTGTTCCTTTTAAAGCATCAAAATAATGCTGCAGTATTACCATTAGCMTTCATCCACAGTCATTACAGAAGCCCCCTTTTCTCATTTACTACGTTCATTTACTTCATCGAGCTACAGCCAAAAAACAAACGATGAATCGCAGAAGGCAGCGTGTACACAACAGAGATGTTTGCATCCAGTGGGACAGGATCTGGGCTCTGTCTGCGGGGCCATTCATCATATCCGGACACTGCAGAAACACAGTTGTACAAATATGCGTCCTCCCTCCTTCTCTCGCTCCAGTTTTGCTTCTCTCTGCGGTTTCCTCTCTCAGTCCCTCGTGCACGCCTCCTTGTTTCCTCCTTCCCAAACTTCCATACAGCATGTTCTATTTCACGTTTTTTTTCTCCCCGCCACCCCGAAATGTGACCTTCTGTCGTTCTCTAAGCAATAAATGCATTGATTTATTCTGTTGTTTTTCTTTCACTTTCAAATGCTTTTAAATCCAGCTGAGAGAAAGTCCTGTGCTTCGTGGTTCAATTCTCAGACATTTTAACTCTCCTGCTGCCTTTGGGTCAAAATGACCCTTGAGGACATTTTGACCCAAGGGCAGCAGGTGAGCTGAAGCTGTTTTTTTTTCCCAATTACAGCTTGGTGAGATCAATCTAACCATAGAGACGTTTAAAAACAAACATTTTGGCTTCAAWTCTGGACAGCAGGAGGTGAAAATACTTCATCCATCTCTATTAATGTCACCRGTTCAAAAACATTTTTCTTCCTGTCACTTTGTGGGTTGTTCTCAAAATAGCAACACATCTATAAGCACTGTACGCTCATAAGAAAAGCAGGGTGAATATTTGTGTTTTTTCCAAAGCATTTATGTTTAAATTCAATCCCGACTCTTTTCAAGTCTTAGTGTATTTATTCAGTGTCTGCTGAAGCTGCATGTTTTAGTATTAGCTTTTATATATTTGGTTTGTGGCCCTGTGATGGACTTGCGACCTGTCCAGGGTGTACCCCGCCCCTCGCACTGCGACTGCTGGATATGGGCACCAGTGACCCACGCGACCCTGAAAAGGAATAAGTGTGTACAGAAAATGGATGGATATTTGGTTTGTATTTTTGTTATTCTAGGCCCAAAATATCATAATTTGCATCTTTTCAACAGGACAGTTCCAAAGATGTTTTTTTCTTCACATTAATGCTCAGATGGAAAATGTCATGAGTGGTCCTACAGTGGTCCTTCCAGCTGCCAGCTGCTTAAAGAAAAGTCCATTATTATGTTAATGGATATCCATATAAAGTCAATTACTATTATCAGCTGACCTTTGTAAGCAGCGTGTAATTTACAACAAATGTCTGTTTTCTTGACTCACACTGAACACATGTAAACCATTAACCAGGCTGTTAAAGTTACATACAGGCTAGTTCTGTCTCCACACAGCTCTTCCAGTTCTTCCTTACCCATAATGTGTTCAGTTACAACCGTTGTCGTTCCTCGGGTGATCCAAATTCTTCTTGAACAATGCAAAATGACGCAGAACAGTAAATGAGGATGAGTGAAAAGACTGGTTGTTTGCTTGAATGCTGATCTTGTTGAATGCGAACCACTCCATTCTTTTGCTGCGTCTGTGTATTGTGTGGTGAAATGGATAATAGTTTCTTTAGCAGCGTGTGCTGAGACTGTATTTACCATTTATCAGCTGAGCGTCGGTGGGAGTCTCATCGACTCGGGCTGAGATACCGCATCACTGTGTAGCATCTTCTGACTGACAGAATGGGGACAAGGGTACTTCTCAGGAGAAGAGTGGGGTTACTGACATGGCTGTTCAACCCATCACTCTCTGTAAGGTATGGGTTATATATCAGATTTATCTTCATCGTAATATCACTGATCGCAATATCAATATTGCAAAGTGCTGCAATAAATCATAGGCTGTTTTGGTTTTGATTAAATTAATGACCATTTTTTTCTAATATAATGCAGCCCCCGTATGAGTGAAGATACTCTAAATCAGAGATTCTTAATTGGGCCACAAGCGCCACCTTGAGGGCCTCAAAAGAACAACAGTTTTTAACTTTGGGCCGCAGAGGGCCGTGGGACCGCATTGATTTTGAATAAGGTGCAATACACTTTCTCACCACTAGTAGCGGTAGTGCACCACTCAGATAGTTAACAACTTTTTTTAATATGTAGAAGAAGAACCTTAGAAACCTTCCGAGAACGGAAATTTTAAATGAAAAGTAGAAGCAAAAATGAAAGTTAATCAAAAATGCCAAAGTTTGTCACTAATATGAAGTACAGCTTCTGTTTTAACCTTGCAATATTTTAAAAGTTCAAAACATTATCAAATACAGTCGCAGAACTATATTTTAATTAGCACTTTAAAAAAATTTTTGTAGTTTATTTTTGAATATTTTTAATGTATTTTAAAGAAATTTTTAACTTGTCAAAAAGCTGTTGTTACTGTTATTGTTTGTCACTAATATGAAGAGTATGGAGGACCAAACCTATCATTATTGGAAATAAATGTATAAATATATAAC
>NW_013952845.1:240966-244010 GCF_001266775.1 Austrofundulus limnaeus | reverse complement strand
TGTCTGACTGGGCCTCGTGTCACTTTATGTTCAACAAATTGGGCCCCGAGGTCAAAAAGGTTAAGAACCCCTGCTTTAGAATATTTTTAAACTACCAAGTTATTTCAACAAATTTTAGTGCATTTGTTCTATTTCTTGCTGCTACCACCCAAAATCTAATGAATAAAAAAAAAAGCTACTAAGGGATACACGTCACATTGACTTTCCGAGAAAGTTTCAGTAAAATTTGTCTAATAGTCCATGACATAATTTGCTAATAAGCAAAGTTTATACACCCAGACACGAGCAACACCAGAACCTCCTCGTCACCTTTAGTGGCAGGTAATTAAAGTCTTATTTGACATTAAGCTCTCTAAAATTGTCTGAGGTGATGAGATATGAATCATCGGACAGATTTTAATAAACAGAAAGTACCGTGATGTTTGTGTACATTTACAGCTTTTTAATGTTTGGAGTTAACTCCATTCAATACCGCACCACAGCTATAACTAAGGCTACAGTCACACTGCAGGCAAATGTGACCATATCTGATTTTTATGATAGTCAGAACACGACACATCCGGTTTTTCAGTATGTGGTGCTGAATCTGATACATATCTGATGTTTTTTTTTTCAGAACGACTGCAGTCTGAACGGTTATGTTGCATTGTCGATTGATAAGACTAACCTCAAGTCATGCTATTTAAATCTAGTTTAAATTTAGTTTAAATCTGGTTTAAATATGTACTCCATGCGTACAGGAGTCTAGTTGCTTCGTCAATTTACTTTTAATTTTCCATGTACTGGATGACTGGGAATCTGCAGAAACAAATGATAGTAAGGTCAGTTGTGGTGGAGCGTATCCATCCTAAAGTTACTCGGTCGATACTTTATTTCCAGCTCGTTGCTTCATTGCAAAATAAAATGCTTCACCGGAGCGTCCCGGTCAGAGGCAGGTTCAGATATAAACTCCGAACTAAACAAGCATGTCTGCTAATTATGTAATTGTCTCTGATTAAACAACAACTTCAGATTCGACAAGCTAAAAGTAGCATCCATGCTAACTGTAAACAAACATCCATCTTTTTCTGTTCATGCATGTCACATCAGGGTCGTGGAGGGTTCACACAGAATGATGGAGGTTGCATTTAAAATGTAATGTGAACGTTCACACCAAAAAAACCTGAATTAAGCATTAAGACCTGCAGTGTGAATGTAGCCATTGGCACTCCTATGCAATATGTCAAAGAATGCTGTTTTATTCAGTTATTTTTTTTGATAAATTGTCTCATTTAAAACAGTATGGAGTTTTTKAAGTTATGCAAACAGTCATTTCTTGTAAAGCAGCATATTGCATCTCTCCATCACAATGAATGCATCTTTGTGAAACCCTCCTCCCTAAAGCTCTGAAGCAGTGAAGTTCTCTTCAGCGTTCTTTAGATTCTCACACCAGATGCTTCAGTCCCATCTCCCCTCCCTTTTCCACAACACCGAGAGGCGACAAACCAATTACGCACACAGACACGCACACAGATGCAACGGTGTCTGACGCACGTTGTAGATATAAAAATATATCTCTTAAAACAGTACTTTCACTATTAGATACGGATTCCTGAACTTTATTACCAAACACATTTGTAACCTCTTTCAGAATCTCTTTTAAATGCACGCTCTCGTGATCTTTGTTTCTGAGGATTTGTTATCCAAAACACATTCCTCTTTCTAATCTTCATCGTTAGTTAATGAAGTGTTTGACTTTGTATGCGCGACATTTTATGCATCACACATTAAGTTTAGACTCACTCTTTGTTGTAGAAGTCATTTATTAAAATTATTATGAGGCTGTAGTTAATGTCAGAGTTATAAATCACTTCCTTAATGTTTCCTTTCTAACTAGAACATTTTTTTTTAAATAAACGTGGTAATTTATCTACGTAAATGACTGGATTGTTCTTTTCTTGTCTTTGGGCTGTCTGACGTGCATCCAACAGCACATTTATTGTAAAACTTCAAGATAAGTAAAGAAAAGGTCTTTTATGTGTATTTCTGTGAACCTTCAGGAGATATTTCTTATTTTTAGTGAGTACAGAAACTCAGCTTTTGTAAAAATATCACATATTTGGTAAATATGAGGGCTTGGCAGAACTGATAAATACAGTACTGACATTTTGAAAATTGAAACCAAAGCACACTGTCATGTTACACATGCAATGTTAATTCATTAAAAGTTGACTATAAACATGATTTTTCCAGCTTTATTGTTTCTGTTTACACAGAGAGCCTTTGAACAGTTGTATGTGTGAGTTAACACACACCTGTGATGATCTGAAGAGCCTTGATGTTCAGGGGACACCATGTGGTCATGGACGCTGCGTTATGCAGCTTCAATCATCAGTGAGAAACTAAACAACCAAGTAACAGATGCTGGAACTGACAGATATAGAAACAGATGTCGTGCAACATTTTCCTGCTTTATCAGAGCATTTCAAACTCCTGCATTATAACCAGAGGTGTATAATAACTACATAAATTTACTTTGTTACAGTCCTTAAGTAATTTTTTAAGCATTTGCAATTTTAAGTATTTTGTTAATCGTAACTTTTACTTTTATTTTGTTACGTACTTTAAAATATAACACTCAAAAAAATTCCACTTGCCAACTTTCACATTAGTTAATTTACATTTACTCAAGTCAGTCGGGTGGAAACTGTTGACATACTGTATCTTAGTTAAGAAAATCCAACACATCTGTTTTTTTATTTAAATAAGACAGAAACTAATCATAAAAAGAGCTGTTTATGCAAAATAATCTGGAAAGTAAAAGTACTTTTACACACTCTAAGAAATAAAGTGTTAAACTTACTTAACCAAGTTACGTCAAACGGTGTCACTAAACCGAGTTGAGTAAATAAATTAAAAACAATTTACCGGTAGTCAACTTGGTTTGGATCCGTAAATTTAAAAAGTACTTTAACTTTCCCAATAATTGTGAACAGTTTTTTATACTTTCACTGGAGTACTTTTCCTAGTAGTGAAATTCTTTTTTTTTTTTTTTTACCAAAGTC
>NW_013952845.1:237530-240811 GCF_001266775.1 Austrofundulus limnaeus | reverse complement strand
CAATAAAATGACACATTTGCTTAAACACAATAAAAATGGACTGGATAAGTAGACAGATGCAACTCTCTTGTTGTCTTTAGGTAACTATGACCTGATTTAACTATTTACGATGTCAAACATTTATGTTTGAGCATAATTGACATGCAGGGCTCCCCGCCCCCAAATAGTATAACCAAAGTTAGGTCCTTGAATTAGATAAACCCTTCTGGAAAACATAAACTCAGGTTTAGTTTGTTGTCCAGGTAATTTTGCCCRTCTCAGTCTTGTGCTCAGGCTGAATGGATTTTTGTGTCGGCTCCACACTTCATTAACCTTCTGATCCGACCCTCAGTTTGTGACAAGCTGTCAGATTTTACAACCCGACTGCCTCCCAGTTTAGACGTGGTTAATGGACCGAGGTCACTATGGCAGCCGTTCACATCATTCAGGGCTTCCTTTCTGGTCCACCTTTGGTTTTAATGTAATATTGGTTTAAAACAGAATCCTATGATTGTAGACAATAACTTATTGGCTTGAGATAAATGAGACTATTTATCCTGTGCAGATCTATTACTTGCTTTTAGTGTTTTCTAGATGCCAGCGGTTAATTCAGAACGAAATGAGCTCATCAAGGTCTCATTTAGTTATCTGATGATGCTTTTTTATGTACAACTGGGGATTATTTCTGTAGTGACCGGCTGCCAAAGTCAAATGTTACCATAAGAAAGAGGAAAGTATCAGAACTCACTGCAACACCAGAAATCGACTGTATTGCAGGACTAATACAGAGTGAAATATATTCCATTTTACAGCAGATCCAACACATAATCTTTTGATTTATAAACCTGTTTGAGTCAGGTTTTAAGCCTTGCTTTCCCACCTTTTTAGGATTTTTACTGTAGTAACAAAAGAATAAAAATGTAATAAAATTTGTTGGATGAAAAATTGAAAACAGACTGATAATTCAAAGCAAGACCTTCACTTAACGTGTATTTTAGAAGTACCTCACACACACCTCTCCTTACTTGTTTTGCCTCTGTTGGAAGCTCTGTGTAAGCATTTTGGATCAGAGGTAAAAGTGTTTTATCTGTGTATTTGCTTGGCTGTCAGAAACTCTCCATCTGCAGCACAATTATAGAGCAGCCTCAGCTTCACACCATCTTTCATCAGTCAGCGGCAGCTGACTATTTTTACCCCTCACTGATGAGCCGAACGAGTGAGGTGCTCTAATAGGATCCAATAAAAAAAGGTGGCTTTGTGTTCAGGATGTTGTGTACACAATGAGAGCATGCAACATACAACAAACCATTTTAAATTTAAGGCATCACTACACAAAAAATGCATTTATAAAGAATTAATAAATGATTATTAACCTAGTTATAAATTAGACCGCAAACACGTTGTAAGCCATTAATAAGCCAGTGCATTAGATGAAAAAGGGAAATGTGACCTATTTCTTGTCAAAAGTGGGTCTGCTTTTATTGTCACTGTTCAACCAAGATTCGACTTTCATCGAAAACCTTTGATTAATAAATAGTATAGCATTTATTCTTGCCATGAACTGAGCCAGATGATTTTTTGCGTATTACTCTCAAAATAAATATCTGTGTCAAACTGAATTCATGAGATTGCAGAACATTTGATTCCTACATCAATGCCTCTGTTTTGTTTTGATGAAAGCATAGAGAGACTACATCTCAAACGGCACATCTGTGTGCCGTAAAGCATATCTTTAAGTACGCCTCATTGCTGAAGTCTGACTAATCATTTAAAAGTGGCCAAAAACAACCATTTAAAACTGGTTGAGCCATGTCTAACACTGTCTGCTTTAACCCAACTTTGCTGCTTGAACCAGTGTATTTTTCGGACATTATGTGCTGTTATTTAGGGCCAATATTATGTGTTTCTCAGGCAGATATTTAAATACTATACCATAATAAAATATCTATGTCACCTTTGGCTGTTATTAAAATGCTGTTTTTATGTTTAAATAGAAAATAAACTTATCTTCTCATCACTTCCTCTTCTAAATGCCTTGAAATTGGCCTCTGTCTCTTTAAGAACCAACTTCCGCTTCTGTTTTGCCCATTTCGGTGGGGGGCGGCTGTCATGATGCAGTTTACTTAACATCTGAAAATACATTTCCTCAAAAGTATTTTGAATCTGAAAAGAGCTTCACTGAGTGAGAACTAATATTGAGAGCTCAGCAGACAGTTAGGTTTCACTTTCACTTTCACCAAGAGCCTGCAGGAGTCAAGGGCGGGGTGTGTGGGGTAGTGGGGGAGGGGATGCGCTCTGCCATGAGGAAGTTCAGCTTAAAGACACGTCCCAGGGGCGTTTCTGGTCCCCGCCTGTCGTTTTGCTCCTCAGCATGGCTTCCTAAAAACGCTGCAGGATTTCTCAAACATGCATGAATGAGTCAAAGCAAGGCTTTGGGCATGTTTTTTATGAGAGTATAACATTATAACATGATATAAAACTCAAAAAAGTTGATTTTACATGATATTGCCACTTTAAACATTTGCAAAACATAAAAAGAAGTTGTGCTTGCAGTATGGAAAAATGATAAAGCATAATACAGCTACACTTTTTACATCAAATCATCTAAACCTAATTATACTCAAAACTGCATCCTGTTGATTTCTACAGTATTTAAGTAAAAAGTATTTTGTTTATGAATGTTTCAAAGCCGTCATAGTACTCTAATGCCTTCTGCCTCATTCTGCAGGGAATTACAAAGAAAACAGTAACGGTCTTTAAGCACCCCACAGCTATTTTCTCTGTGATCCATTGCAAAGTGACGCTTTCAGCGGATCCATTACCGGCGTCCTCATGCTGCCATTTGTTACCTGCTAAACAGATAGCTGAATGTGCTGGCCTGTGTGGCCTCAGGGAGAAAGGACTGAGAGGGCCTAATTCTCTCCTTAATGCATGAATGTTTTATCGAGCCCATACTGTTGATTTGATGGAATTCGTAAATAACATCGGAGAAGCCTGAGGAGTGAGGAAGGAAGTGAAAGTAATTCCATCGAGTACTCCTGTCCCTTCTGTCGTGTTTTTAGAAACCAATGAGGCGTAATTGAAGTAATGATGTCAGAGTCTCACTTTTTTATGTTTATGTGCGTTTACAAACCAGGTTAGATGTTTAAAGCTTAATTAAAGCCACTGAATTTTTACGTAGCGCAGGGGTGTCACTAGGTTTTAAGGATAAGGGAGGCTTAGCCCCCAGGAGACACACAAAATTTTTCTATATTTTATATTTGTATTGTGTGTGTGTCTGTGTGTGTATTATGACACACTCG
>NW_013952845.1:230839-237438 GCF_001266775.1 Austrofundulus limnaeus | reverse complement strand
GGCCAGATAATATTTTAACATCAAATCAAAAATATATATGTGTGTGTGTGTGTGTGTGTGTGTGGTGCAAAGTATTATTTCAGTAACATTTATTTAGAGAACAATGCCTACACTTTTTTCAGATTATTATTATTATTTTCCATAGCTATTTTTAAATCATTCAAGGCCAAATAATATTTTAACATCAAATCAAAAATACCCCAAAACTTAACATTAAAACTATTTTAGACTATAAATTAAAGGGAAACTGACAATTTAATGATCATATATTTTAGTTAATAATGAAATATTAAATGGTTATTTATTCTGACCACATCATATTGAATTTTTGTAAAAAAAAATTAAAAGATTAATAAAAAAAATGTACACCAAAATAATTTAGGGGGGGGCTTTAAAATATTTTAGGGGGGCTCCAGCCCCCCTGTAATAGGCCTAGTGATGCCGCTGGTGTAGCGGTGTTCGATGCACCAACATTTGCAGCTTGCTGACAGTATGGATTTCTTGAAGCCAGTTATAAAACATGTCAGAACTCATTCTGAATGTTTTGTACGAAACATTTTTGTCACAACTCTTAAAAAAGTACAGTCGACATACAAACGTAACTGCTTTTGCAAACCTATAAAAAGTTGTTAGACATTTTTTTATTTTTACTATTTTCAGCATATCTTTCTTAATTGCAACTTTAAAACAGGAACTGTGCAATGTGCCCAACATGAATCAAAAGCCAAGAAGTTACTCACCACCCACTCGTGGTAGCTCTCCCCTCTGCTCAGAACAGCCAAGATAGTTTTTTTTATTTCAGTGGCGTCAAGATGACAGATGAAACAGAAGTAGCGAGACACGTGAATGACAGAGCGTGGGTTGTTGTCAGACGAGTAAACAACATTTATCTTCTGGAGAAATTGATGCAAACTTTGTGCATTTAAGATGAATAATGCTTTAATTTCATGACATGTTCCGCCCTGTTTATAAGTATTTTGTCTCAGTCTGTCGGTATCTTCAGCTCAAAAAGTCTTGAGACATATGATATCAACACACACACCTATTCTTTTTTATATAGCATTGTTGGGACACTTGAACAACTCGTGCATTTTGGGGACCATAGTTCCCGAAGATTGCACTTGAAACAAGAGACTAATTTGCACTCAAATCTTCAGCCCACTTCTGGATGGACAGCCAAAGCTGCTTAGATTAGACCAGGGTGTGTGCATGTGTGTGTCTGTGTGTGTTTGTGTGTGTAACAAATGAGCCTAGCAGATACAAACCAGGGATTTTGTCTTTCACAATCCCAGGGATGTTTTGTAAGAGTGAATCAGGGTGTTTTACTGAATAAACAGCCTGAAGGCACAAAGTCATACTTCAGTGCTGAATGGATCGTGTCAGACATCCTAAAAAAAGTAGTTTTACAAAATACAACCTGTCACATAAGAAAACACTAACTGGACTTGTTGGACTAGTTGGACAATGCCCAACTCAGTGGAAATGCAACAGTTCAAGTGGAATCATCATTTCTTTCAATGGGATTTTGCTTCTGGAAAAGGCTGCAGGTAACACATGTGATACATGTCAATGTTTTTTGTTTTGTTTGTTTTTATCAATAGACAATAACTGATAGATCTCATTATTCTGTGTTTGTTATGGGATAAATCTTGTGCCAGCATGAACTGAATTTGAATGCTCAAATTGAATCTGAATGTGCATGATTTGAAATTGAACGCACTGGTTTGAAAATGAATTTCACTAAACTGAAACTGAATTTAAAGTTTTGAACTTGAATTAATTTGCTTTGGTGTCACAGCTTGGTGGTGAGGAGAACCCAAAATGCAGGCAGGCAGTCAGACCAAACTTAAAGTAATTTAACAAACTTTAATAAAGAAAAAAGCCAACATGGTGGCAAGGTAACAAAACAAAAMACCCAAAACTTGGGACATGAGCATGAGGTGAGAACAAACATGGGTAAGCAATGGTCAGATGCTGAAGTGATGAAGAGAAGACCCTTAAATACAAACAGGGCTGAGTGGAAGTAGGAAACAGCTGGGTGATTACAGGTGAGGACAGGTGAGTGTGGCAGGCTGGAAAAACAGTAAGAAGCTGACTGAGGTGAACATGGCACAGGAAACTGAAAACAGGAAATGAGAAAATAAGACAATACCAAACAATGAAAAACAATCTGAAAAATACTACCAAAAATAACCAAAACACAAGAATCATAACATTTGGAACTATTTTGGTTTATTAAAATTCAGTTTGACTACTTTCACTTTGTTCCAAAATTCAGATTTTTGTGTCACATCCTGGTCCTTGAGAAAGCCAGGCAGAGTAATCAAACACAGATCCACAGATTTATGTTTCACTTTGAAGTTTCCCTTCTGTATGTAACATAGTTGATGCAATCCACCGTAAAAGTGACAAAAACAGACAAAGTTATTTTATCGCAGTGATTAATTTTACCCATATGTAGAAAATGTTACATTTATATCACATCATGGATCACATATTCATCAGATGCTGCTGCTGACTGATCCATGATGTGATGTAAGTGTAACATTTTCAACATATAAGTAAAATTAATGACTGCAATAAAATAACTTTGTCTGTTTTTGTCACTTTTACGGTGGATTGCATCAGCTATGTTACAAACAGAAGGGAAGCTTCACCAAAGTGAAACATATATCTGTCGATCTGTGTTTGATTACTCTGCCTGGCTTTCTCAAGGACCAGGATGTGACACAAAAATCTGAATTTTGGAACTGAAAGTGAAAGTAGTCAAACTGAATTTTTAATAAACCAAAATACAGTTCAAAATCTAATTCAAGTTCAAAACTTTAAATTCAGTTTCAGTTTAGTGAAATTTATTTTCAAACCAATGCATTCAATTTCAAATTATGCACATTCAGATTCAATCTGAGCAATTCAAATTCAGTTCCTGCTGGCACAAGATTTATCCCATAAGTTTTGTTCTTTACCTGCTTCAGTAACTGAACATCTGATTTACTTCAGACTCTAGAGATCAGAGTAAATCCTGGGTTTTAAGGAGATTCAGATAAAAAACAGTGGATCATTTTTTTATTAACTGAATTGACCAAAACTCTGGTTTCATGCAAAATACTCATTTTATTTTACCATTAAATGCATTTTGTAGTGTACTTGAAGTCTCCAGGAAAAAAAATGTGCAGACATCTTGGAGAAAGTTGCGCTCAGTGAAAGGCGAGGATGACCAACAAATTTGGCTGATTGGAATTTCGCCATGAGAGTTCKAGTGARACATTGACAAGCAAAGCTACAGAAGTCAGCCTGTTCCAAAACAAGATTTTATTTTTCTGATTCAGCACCCCTATGTGGCCTTGAATGCTAGACAAAACTCTCCTGGAATTTATGTCAACAGACGCTCTTTCCCCACCTCCCTCCTCCCACTTATAGCTGTGATCTGGCGTACAAGAGCAACCAAGGCCAAAACTGATGAACTCAGCATCCCTCCAGGATCTATGGTGGGCGGGGCTTGGGGACTTGTTTCATTGTCTCACTTAAAGATGCAGATAAACACTACATGGCTTCAGATTTACACACCCCATCAAATCACTGTCTTTGCTGGCTTAAATGTGCTCTATGCAGAGAGTTTTTTTGTATCCCTGTTAGGAACAAAGTATGAGGTTTTTTTTAATCCTCACCTATCCTCATGTTGGATTTTCTTTTTTGTTCTTTCTTTCTAAGGGTAACACCTTTATGGCTGCAGGACCCAGGCACCTGTTCCCCCATGATTGTTTGTTTCTCTCTCGGACGGGTTGTTCCATTCTGTACTTTATTGTGCTTAAGGATGCAATGACAAATAAAGTAATCTGAATCTGAAATGTGTAAAATCCGAATTTTGTCTCTGCTGGTGCTGCAAAAATATCTTTATATTCTGTTTGGGTCATATTTTTCAACTCATTCAGTTTTCTGTATTTTCAACGCCGTTTTCTGAACTAATTAGTTGTGACTGTGGAAAGAAACAGTGCGAGCTGTGTTTGAAAAATTAATGCAAAGTGCTCGTACAGACCAAGTGAGATGGTTACTGTTGCTCTGTCTGTGATGATTTCTTGTTTTTATATTAATAATGAGGTGGTTGTTATTTAGACAAAATCTGTGTTGATTACTTTACGTTTTTTTTTTTTTTGTTATTTGTGGTTAGCTGTGTCAGCAGCGGTGATCGGCTAGAGACAATGTGAGTCATGTTTTTTTTTTCTGGAAATAAACTCTCTAATTGTGGTTTACAGTAGTGGAAGTATTTCAACTCATCTTTCTCTGTCCAATTAGCTCAGCATGTGGTTGGTCCAATAATTCTGTTACACACCAAAAAAGCTAAAGTCTTCCCAGACTGGATTGTTTTCAGCTGTAATACTTTTACAAACAGGAAATGAAAAAAAAGGCCCACTTCTGTGTTTAACAAAATAAATCCTTAAATATCATTCATACGCTGTTTTCACAAACTTAACAATCAAAGTTCTACCAAACACTGGAGTATGATCAATAAGTCTATTTGTTATGTAGGAACCATTTTAGTATTTTCGGTGAAGTGCAGCTCACAGTCAGACTCACCGTTTTATTCTGCTGCCTGTTATTTGCTGGTAAGTCTCCCCGGAGGCAGAGATGAAGGCTAAAGTAAGCTGACAGCCCAGAATCAGATAGATGGAGGAAGTTGCCTGTTCTGACTCACACATTGTTCATTTTTTTAAGTAAGATGAAATAGCGTGTTGGATGCAGAGTTATTAGGATGGTTGAAACTTTTCTCTGCTCAGCCAAATGTGGGTTCGTTTGCAGAAAGAATGAGGCGTTAAACAGAACCAGACGGGATTTTTAAGCAGGAATATTTTCAGACGAGGTCTAATGAGCACGTCTGAAAGCAAATATTTGGGAAGGATGCAAATTAGTCTTTGAAATGCGATAAAATGGATTAGCATAGAGCTGTGGAAAGGTTTTTTTCTCTATGTCATCTCAAGAACAGTGAAATTGTTGTTTTCTGAAGTATCTGATWCAATCCGTGCTACAACATGAGATGTCCAATTCACTTCATTTCTAATAGTTTCAGTTTTAGTGGCTTTTCTCAGCTGCCAAACTCTTTGGAGTCCAATACATCACACAATGTTTTCATCTGACAAGCCTATCAGCATCGTCTGAGCTGGTGTTACCACGGTGAATGATGATGAAACAAGGGGCCTGTTGCCATGACAGGGCTGCCTGGCTCACTGTGCATACAGAAACATGTTATCCACCTAGTTTTGGGGGATAGCTAACTAAAAACTATGGAGAAATGTAAATAAAATCACTATTTTCTTATTATATCTATTATTTATGTTGAAGTTAAAGCTTTGTGTTTGATTTTATTCTGAGTCTTAATGCTTGGATGACCTTGTCGTTATCACTAAATTTATAATAAGTTTAACAGAATGCTAGAATGATCTGCTGAACTGTTTTCTTGCCTTTRCAACCTCCTGAACAGTAATGATATGGTTATTTTGAAGTCTGTAGAATATATAGGTGGTAAATAAGGTAGATGCTGAAATGTTGATGTGGCCAATTAGCAGATGCTGTGTTTGGTTTTGTCACAGTTTGCAATAAGAAGAGGGGAAACTCAGAAGTAACACTTGCAGGCAGGAGACAGTAATGTGCAAAAGAACAAAGGATTTATTAAACAYGCTAAGCTAAAAGTGCTGCAGGGTGATAAATAAGTGGGCTGTAATATATACATGTGCTGAGGGATGCAATGGAAAATAGGAAGCAGGTATGTGGCAAGAAAAGAGCAGAAAAATTACACAACTCAAACTGAAATAGCAGGAAAAACAAAACAAATCGAACAGGAAGATAAATACAGTGGATGTATTTAAAACCCGAAAATAGTAAATGAAATCAAAACATTAATTATGAAATTATAAAGTAAGAATCTGTTGAAATGAAATGAACAATTGTAATTTTATCTGTTGCAGACTTGTAAAACAGAAAAATCTCTACAAACAATTGCAGAAAACAGCTGTATTTTTTTAAAGGTTGGAGTTATTTTAAATTAGTAGCAATCAACTTTGGTCCTGGCAACACAAGGACTAGCTAGCTAGTCATGCTGTCAAACTTAAACTACGTTTTTCCAAACTGATTCATTTTAAACAGTTGTCTGGGACAGGTAAGATATTAGTTGGTAATAACCTTTCCACAGAACCCCACTTCAAAAGATCTGAACCGACTCTTTAAGACAGAGAATGTCAGTCACAAAACCACAAATTCAAAAACACAACTAAAACTACAGATCGTGACAGTTTATTAGGCTGTGTGCCATCATACTGAGCGAGATGGTAAAATGCATGCCAAGTTTAATAATGTGAATAAAATGATGCAATTTTGAATTATAAACTGCAATAAAGTCACAAGTATGACTGGATAATAACATAAGAATGTCTTGTGATGTCAACATCATGCTCCGATGGGATCATTTTTTGTAGTTTTCATGTAAGTGCAAACAAAGGTAATATTTCCCACCTGTGGGACTAATAAAGGATTATCGTAATTTATTTTATCTTATCATATCTATCTTATCTTATCTTATCTTATCTTATCTTATCTTATCTTATCTT
>NW_013952845.1:227333-229523 GCF_001266775.1 Austrofundulus limnaeus | reverse complement strand
ATCTTATCTTATCTTATCTTATCTTATCTTATCTTATCGTATCTCATCTCATCTCATCTCATCTCATCTCATCTTGTCTTATCTTATCTTATCTTACACGTTAGTTAATGTGTTGCACTCTTTTTTGACAAAATTAAATGTTTCTTTGTGGAGTTCCTTTTGTTTGTTGCATAACAATTCAGATTAGCCTTTTTCACGTATTTTTTTTTGATAAACCGTCCCATTATTTGATGTTTGACAACTCAAAAAATACCTTCCACAAACAGCAGCCCATGTTTTGTTTGTGTGTTCATTTGTGACTGCTTGTATCACAGGGATTTCCGTCTGTCTGAACGTTTCTGTTCGAATTTGCAGAACGGTCTCCAAAGATCTCATTATCAGACGTCAGGGAAAAGAATCTGCGGTCAGAGATTTGAATATGATTGGACTGAGTTGCTCATAAACAAAAACAAAAYACTTTCAGCCAAATAATTTACTCGTGAGTTGCTTTAATGCTCACGTGCACTCGAGGTCCGGCTCAAAACACATTAATATGTGCAAAAAACAACAATACTTTATTTATTTTCATTTTTTAATAAACCTGCTGAAAATGAATCCTCACTTCAGTTGTCTGAATCAGCATCTCCTCAAGGTCAGCAAGAAACTCATCCTGAATACATTTAGTGGAAAAATGGAGTTGTTTTAAAACCTTTCGAAAATAAACTGAAAAAAAGATAAATAGCAATGTTTCAAAAAATACAAATTAGACAAGCTGGTGAATCATGCTGCTCAGAAGGTTTTACAGAATCTTTGAAGAAATAAAGGAGGAGGGAAGCTCGAGGGAAAAAAGATGCTCTGTGAAGCTTATATTGTCTCACGAAGACAGAAACCAATAAAACCTACATTATTTAATGAATGTTTTGCTTTTAATGTTCTGCTCTAGATTTGCACCTTGATTGGCAAAAAATAAAAAAAATAAAAATAAAGATCTTCAACAATGATCATGGATGGGATGAGCACTTTGAAAACATAAAAAAAATCAAAAGAAATTTGGTAAAATGAAGAGCGCAAAAAATATAACCCAATAAATGAGAATGTGTCAGTGTTTTTTTTTTACATTTTATTACAAATGTTCCAAAAGAAGAAAATAGAATTAAACTAATGGATAATTGCAGTTCATCAAAATGTCTGAAATCAGGACTAGAAATACAAATAAACATTGTAAAGATAAGGCTATAAATAAAATCTGCACAGAAACTAATCAAACTTTAAAAAGTTTGCTTCAATTCGAGAGTAAAGTTTTGCCCTTTAGAGATTTTTATTGATCAAATGTGCACTGGATTTTTTTGCTCCTCTTCCAAAAATATCCTTAATTTGTTTGTACAAATCTGACCACACAAGTTCTCTTCACCCTTTGCTTTATATTTACTGATAAAATCCACATTTCGAGTCCAACCAGACATAAAAGCTATTAAATGCCTCCAGGCTCTGCTTTGTGAATTTTCCCAGCTCATAAACAGACACATATAAATATCAGGAACCCTGATTTCTGCAGATTTTAATGTCTGTAGTCTGTTCATCCCTGCTGAGACCAGGGGTCTCATTTATAAAGTATTGCGTGGAAACCATACTAACAAAAAAATTCAGATTTATAAAACCATGCGTACGCACGTTTCTGCGCATCTTTCCTTTATAAATCACAGCCGCACGTCAGAGTTTGCGCACGAGGTCCCACCTCAGGTTCTACCCTCTACACGCCCACACTCAACCATAAACAGCCAATGTAAAGTACCTCATGAATGTTAAGATGTATTTAAATCAGTCAGATGATCAGGGATTGGTTCAGACACACTCCGTCGTGCGTCTGGAGGTTGACAGGTGCTGACTGACAGCTGCTCACGTGAACAGAATGTCTGTAATTGACAGATTTTCCTTCATTTTGCTTTAGAGTAATCTAACGATTTTTATTTTTAAAAAACTCAGCTTCAAATAAATTTTCCATCAGAGCCTGCAGGATGATAAAAACAAAAATAAAAATTAAATAAGTCAGATAAAATTAAAAGTAAGTCCACCCCTCTTGTCCTCGTCCTCTCCCACTCCTGCCTGCTCTGTTATCCACGGCAGACACCCCCGCCCTGCACACACACACGCATCCCCCGTGCGTGACAAATATGGACTTTAAACGTGAAGTTTTATAACATTCACACTGGA
>NW_013952845.1:222182-226966 GCF_001266775.1 Austrofundulus limnaeus | reverse complement strand
AAAAATCTAAGTCTGATTCTGAAGGTAAATTAAATATCTGACAGTGATCATTACACAGTGTGGCTCTAATTCTTCACTTCACCGTCTGTGTCACAGCTTCACATCTCCAAAATGAGCGTACGCATGGGTCAGAGCTGGCGTGAGGCACTGCACATTTTCACTTCAAGTTTGGATTTTATAAATCCCAACCTTGGCGTACAAAGTGGCGTACGCAAGTTTCTGGGCTCAAATTGTGCGCACGCCAGTTTTATAAATCTGACCCATGATCTCTTTAATTTATGACACTCCCTTGTTTTACTGTCAGTACTAGGTGGGAGCCATGTTGGATGTTTGTCACTAAGGTTTGAGGGTTCAAGTGATGCCCCGTAGGACAGTTATGTGAATTTATCTCCTTCTTGACTCCCAGAAAACATTTTGAGCTTTCAAAATAACTTCACTGTGTAAAATAAAGACATAATGAACTAATTTGCAGAATGTTTTTYGTGATCTACTTTATCTCTGTATGAAAGATAATCAGTTATAGCTTTGACCACCGTTTGGTCCTGGTTCTGGTTTGAGTTCAGTCTTGCCTGTCCTGGCCGTAGTGCAAAAACATCTACTAGGACTAGAGATGTGACGTACACGAATGATCCAAATCTTTTAACGGCTCTTTACAATGAATGATAGGAGCCGAGTCGCAGTAAAGAGATGTTTGTAGTTTTATTTTTTATTCTTCATATCATCTTTTATTATCCCTAAATTGCTCCTGCTTTGCTTTTTCACAGAGAACAAGCAGARCGGTGGAGTCCAGCAGCTTAAAGGGAAAGGGGGAGTGGGTTTCTGCTTGACAAAACCCATGGTTCCACCTACGTAACATGACGATGTCGTCACGTACGGCAACGTGATGACGTAACTCGTTCAAAATCGAACAGCTCTTTTTAACGGCTCTATGAATCAATTTGCTTCTCAAGATCCGATCCCTTCAAAGAGCCATTTGTCCCATCTCTAACCAGAACCATGAAGTGGGTCTACCAGCACCAGTAAGGGTTTGACTGGAGCTGGATGTTGTGCTGCCGAACTCAAACATGTTTTGGCACCATTTCAGGAACTTGTTTTCAAAAACTCTTAGGTTTCTTTACTTCTCAGTGAAACTTCAAACCTAACCACAGAAGCTGCATCGTTTCGACTAATTGCAGCATTGGGCCTGCTTGAAACATTTCAAAGGGAGTAAATTAGTTAGGTAAACAGTAAACAGAGAACAGGCTGTTTTAGTCTCCTGCCTCTCCTGGCTCCGATGGGCTCAGTGGAATAAAGTCCAACGCTACGTTTGAGTCTGCTTGTTTGTTATAATTAGATGAGGAAGTATGAGGGTTGATGGCTGTGAAGATTCAGAAAAACACAAAAAAAATGAGTTATATTTTTGTTTTTTGAAGCAATTAAAGAATAATAAAATACAACTAATGTGATAAAATATGCCGATTTCAGGCACAAGTAAGAGGTTTTCACTCTTGCTGTTYCCCTTATTAATTTCCTTTGCAAACAAAAACTATAACAGAATGTGAAAAAACTGATTCATGCTGCAAAATATTGCATCAATCAATGCTCACGTTATTATTTTTATGCCTCCAGTGTTTGCTGTAGTCCTTTTGCAGACATTATCCAACCAACTGCTTTTAAAGGGGCAATATCATGAAAAATCTATTTATTTTATTTATATCATGTTGTAATGTTATCCCATCATAAAAAAGCGTACCCAGAGTCTTGCTTTGACTCTTTTATGCATGTTGAAGAAATCCTGTAGTGTCATTCAGGAGAACAAATTTGTGTGAGCCACTTTACAGATGATAGGGAATTTAACAGTGGACTAATAACAAGATTATGGTTAAAAGATGATGCAATTCCAACACTCAGAATGACACAAACACCGTWKTCATCTAGGTACGCTGGAAAAAAAACTCAAGTTTTTTCATTGAGTTGTTTTGCTCTACTTGTGATCTACAATCTGTGTTMTTTGGCTTACACCAAATTTTAGCAATAAATAAATTATCTTAACATTGATGTGTGTCTGTGAGGATGACTGGGAGAAGCTGAAACGCCGTCTCTCTASTCGCTCACATTCTTTAGAAAACGTACTTTCTGGTCTGACAGTAAGGTTCAGTTGTATCCTGAGTTGCCATTTTTCAAAACAGATATTGTATAATGTTGCTGCTTTTTAAATTATCATTACAACAAAATAGGCTACAATGCTCCAGGTTGTAAACGGCATGACTGTTGTGATGACGTCCTGAAACGGGAAGCGGTAGGAGGTTTGTAAAGAGACAGAGGCCAATTTCAAGGCGTTAAGAAACAGCTGTGATGTCAAGTCAAATAAATTTTTGATTTATACATGTAAACACCATTTTCATAACTGAAGGTGACATAGTGATTTTTTACGGTATAGAACTGAACTATATGCCTGACAAACACTTAATACTTGCTCTTCAAAAAGTTTGCAAAATGACAGAGGTCATGTAAGGAAAGTAACAATATGTGCTGATTCTGTTTCACTTTCTTTTCTTCTGACCTGAATATTACGACACAAAATGCAAGAGGCCCTGAGAGAAGAGCTGCTCTAACTGGTTAAAAAAAGACAAAAAACTGCAGTGCACACATTAATTAATCACAGACACAGTTTTTGGTGGGTAAAGTGCCTCATTCAAAACTCATGTACAATGTTTCCACCATTAAAAAGAAGACGTCAGTGTATAATTTACACATTGTACGCATAATACAATGTTTCTGCATTTTATCACTGTCTCCTTGGTTGTTTCCAAAATGGTTTTACGATTTCACTGCTTAATTTTAAATGTTTAAATGGTTTGGTTTTTGTCTAATGGGTTTCTTAACATCAACCACACAGTTCTTCTTAGATGATCTAACTGAAGTCCACAATTTACTCCACTTGAAGCTGAACAGGTCATGTCGGCGTTAGTTTTCACACACACCTTCCATAGCCCCTGAGACCCTCCATGTCGAGCTCCTGGGAAACCTCTCCCAGAGGTTACATCTGCATGTGGTTTCTTTTCGCTGGAGTCTACAATGTGGGAAAAAAACAACAACCGAGAACCATCACCCGATGTTTTTTGTCAACAAATCTGTCCCGGTTAACGCTCCACAGTTTTTATCAGACAAATTCTTCCATGCATTCGTTTTATCTCCACCCATCAGTGTCTGGACRTTTGATTATCTTCATAAATGTCTGCTTGCAGGTGGCCTACAACAGTCGGCTTCTGGAAGCAAGTCRTCTTTTTTTTTCCAAGTGAGTGGTCGAAGCAAAATTCAGCATCCGAGCACTTTTAGCATGAACAAACACTCCCATAAACTTCTGGGCAGTCACACAGTAAGTTGTTATGTGGAGGAAGGTAAAAAGTTCTGCCGGCAGACTGTGACAAAAGAGGCGGCAGAGTCGACGTTGAGAACACGGTGACACTATTTTTGTCAGGCGCTACATGACGCTAAGGTCATGTTCACACCTGCATTGTTTAGTCCGATTTAATCGAACTCTAGTTCATTTGCCTGGAAAGTCCGGTTCAGTTGTGGAGGTCTGAATGGGTAATCAAACTCTGATTCGGACCATAAAAGCGAACTCTGGTCTGCCTGAAAACCTAGGTCTCGGTTCGATTGCATGTGTGAACGCTAAGCGGCCCAGAGACCGCTCCAAAAGTAGGAAACGGACTATACCGCATGACGTTCTGAGTAATAACAGTATTAAATGTACTTAYATKGTGTAAACACCTCGCTGGATGACTGTATAAGGTGGACATCATGACTGTGGAGCTGKACGCGCTCCTACTTGATTAACAYGGAGCTTCCTYAGCCGMCTTGTGTGCAAAACAACAWTCCGCCTCATCTTCCTCTCATGCTGAGCTCATTGTTGAARACTRTTTGKTTAGCACATTTGCCAAAAACAAAAAATAAACCCYATAACYACTAAAATGTAATGTTACTATTGTTTGTTTRWATTTTGTGAAGAAGGAAGTTGCTCTCCATGTCTTCTTCTGAGGTTTTCATGTTGATTCCTTTAGTGGTTYTTKGTGCAGCRCCCCCACAGGTGARGGCGGGAACAGGTTGTTYAWARGGTTTAGTTSGGTTGAGAAAGTGCAGTGTGAATTCAAACCGCACCAACARAAAATGYAAACAAAGCTTGCAGKTTTGGTCCCCAATCGAACCGAGTCTACTGGACTATCAGGTGTGACTACCTAAGATGCTCTTGCAGTGACTGCTCCAGATCTGTAGAATAATTCAAACAGCTCAGACTAAAGACGCATTTAAACATCTTATTTTGACTCAAATAGACATAGCTGTTAGCTTGGTTGCAATGCAGCAAAAAATTCTGGGTTGTTTGTCCTGACTTTGATCAACTTTAGCTGCTTTAAACATACATAAATAAAACAATTGCCAATGACATGTAAATGCTAAATGAAAACACTATAGAAGCAAAAAAAAGTTGTCTTCACATGCATGACTTGTCCTGGATGAACGGGGAGATACAGCAGGTAAAATAAGTATTGAACACGTCAACATTTTTCTCAGTAAATATATTACTAGAGGTGCTAATGACATGAAAATTTCACCAGATGTCGGTAACAACCCAAGTGATCTATACATACAAAGAAATCAAACCATAAATTCCGGAAATGAAGTTATTTGTAATAATGTGGAATGGCACAGGGAAAAAGTATTGAACACATGAAGAAAGGGTGCACACCTGACTCTAATACTAACCTCAGAGGTACACACCTGACTCTAATACTAACCTCAGAGGT
>NW_013952845.1:218643-221232 GCF_001266775.1 Austrofundulus limnaeus | reverse complement strand
TACCTCTGAGGTTAGTATTAGAGTCAGGTGTGTACCTCTGAGGTTAGTATTAGAGTCAGGTGTGCACCCTTTCTTAAGTGTGTTCAATACTTTTCCCTGTGCCATTCCACATTATTACAAATAACTTCATTTCTGGACATTTATGGTTTGATTTCTTTGTATGTATAGATCACTTGGGTTGTTACCGACATCTGGTGAAATTTTCATGTCATTAGCACCTCTAGTAATATATTTACTGAGAAAAATGTTGACGTGTTCAATACTTATTTTTCCCACTGTATGTACAGTCATTTGGCTTTTACTCTGTGTTGTTTAGACACCTTGACATCCATCAAACTCCAACACAAGCTGCTAATGAATTTGATTATGCATTGATGGCAACAAAATGGTCCTTTCTCTGATAGACAGTGATTCTCCCTGCTGAGAACACATGAATTAATCACCTGTAAAAATATGTCTGATAGGATCTTCACTGTAATACACACTTTATTGTGCATTATACTCAGATTTAATTACTGTAATTTGACCGAGCACTTTAGTGTCTTACAGCATCCTTGTTGTTTTTTTTCTTAATATTGGCAGAAAATCCTCTAATAGGTTTTTGTAATCTGTTAAAACTTTTCCAGGGTTAAAATGTTGAATGTGTTAGTAGCATTTGTCTAATCAGCTGTAGCTTGATCTGCACACGAACACTGGTGATCCCCTGGTGCCAAGCTGCACACAGATGGCACGCTGCATCTATTGACTGCAGCTCTGTCCTGCTACTTATCAATACTGCCGCGAGGGATAAGATGTGATGGAGCAAGAGTGTGGAGTAACCCAAGAGGGATGGAGGTTAGAATGAGGTAATATTAATGCAGGCAAAGGGAAATGGATAAGGGAGTGCGGGGAGGAGACGCGAGACAAATCAAGAAGCAAAATAAAAGAGACGGAGATTAATTGCAGGATTTTAAAGAGAAAAAGGACAGACGTGTGAAAGAGAGAAAGGAGATGAAATAGGTGAGAAAAATARGACGATGAGGACAGCTGCAGCAAAAAGATGCATGGATCAGCGGCAGGCGTGATAAAAATYCTCTTTTAGAAGACGAGCAGAGACAGAGGGGAAGCAAACAGGAAACCTGCAGAGGCCAAAGAGCAAGTGCAGGACTGAAAAGCGGGGGAGGTTGTAAAAGGAAGAATAGGAGGGCAACGGCAGAGGGACAGGAAGAATCCCAGTAGGGTTTTCTGCTGGGCGAACTCAGCCTGAGAGCAGGGCTCGGTGCAGAGCTGAGCTGTAGGTCCTGAATTATTAAACACAATATTTTGAGGCTGAGAGGACGGCTGCAGCCTTGGATGCATCTGCTGAGGWAGCAAAGATGGTTGTGTTATTTGCATGTGTTATAACAGGGAGTTCTCCTTTAAAAGGTTATTATTCCTGGTATTATATGTTTTCAGTTTTATGTGTAATAAAAATCATTAGCTCATGGATCAAGGTTGACCTTTTTGTCCTTTTCTTTAAGCCACTGTGCTCACTTTGTTTTAAAAAGCTGTTGAATGTTTCATTAGTAATTGGAYTTTGAAGATTTGGAAACTACATTCGCTCATAGAATACAAAAAAATAAGTCTTGTCCAGAGAAACACTGCCCAGACGGGCGTATTAGCATAAAAACCTTGTTTAGTCCAGCCTCATTGGTGCATAATTTCTCCTTCCTGTCATCATCTCTGCTTGYTGTTTCCCTGATGAATTTTTAATTCCTCACTGTCCTTTTACTTACCTGCCTCTGTGTACCAGATTATTCTTTTCATTACAACGAGAAAATACTAGACAAGCAAAATTTTGTGCAGGAAACATATGGACTACATATAGCTTTAATCCAAACACCAAATAAAATAATCTTTTCTTGTCTTGGGACAGATGTATGGGAGATTTATTTTCACTTTTTTGATGATTCATCCCTGTTAGATTAGAAACTCAGAGTCACAGATTGCCGAAGACTCACAAAATCTCTGTCAGATCTGTTTTCTCTGTCTGACTTTTCTTCCACTTTAATCTCTCACCTGTCTTTTCTTCGGCTGCCGTCTCACCCACGCTGCCTCCCTGCGTACTGCGTTTGTCTATCCTTTCATCTCTCCTCCTTCTCATTTGAGCCACCTACATTTTTCCTTCACTCCTTAAATGTAATTGAAGTCTGCATCCTCAAATTAATCTCTACGCCCTTGAGGATCAGAGAGGAGGACGTAATTACATTTCTATTTGGTTGCAAATTATTCTGGTAATTTGATATGGACTTTTTTTCATAAAGTCAATAGCATGGGTAGTTTAGGGATAATGGGATGGCAACTGGGTGGTGAAGAAATGACCTCTCTGACTGCCCTGTGGCTGCCAGCAGACAGATGGACTAAGATTTTACAGATTTATTATCTGAATTTTTCCAGTATTAGCGAGGAGCTGCTCACTATATTGATTAACTGTTCTCTAGAGCATCCATCCATCCATGCATCCATCCATCCATCCATCCATGCATCCATCCATCCATCCATCCATACATCCATCCATCCATCCATCCATCCATCCATCCATCCATCCATCCATCCATCCATCCATCCATC
>NW_013952845.1:212306-218633 GCF_001266775.1 Austrofundulus limnaeus | reverse complement strand
TCCATGCATCCATCCATCCATCCATCCATCCATCCATCCATCCATCCATCCATCCATCCATCCATCCATCCATCCATCCATCCATCCATCCATTGAAACCACTCTGATCAGGGTCAAAATCGAGACTTGCTAATTAAATGTGCCACTCTGCAGCCCTGTGTCAAACGCTTTATTTTTTTTCCTCACTACTGATTTATAAATCTATCTGGGTCTGGAGTGTGTTTTTGCCTCAAGCAAAGGAGTTAAAGTATTTGTGAGTCTTGTTAATGTATGATGGTAGGATGGAGCAGGAGATGGATCAATAGATCAGCACCATGTCTGCGGTAATGAGGGTCTGGTCTGTCATGAGCTTTGTTTCCTTTGATCATGAAAATGAGCAAAGTAGAATTTAGAAAATAAATTTGCTTAATGGAAACATATCAATTAAAAAAAACTTATGTTTTTCGACAAAATGGTTTTGCGCTAGGATAAGGTGGTTTTTTTTTTTTGGCCATATCGAAATTGGTGTATTTTGCAAAACTGCAATGGAAAAACTTGTTTCGCATCACGGGAGTCAAGTTCAAGTTATCTTTAATATCCCCATGGGACAATTTGTGTCACAGTCAGCAGGAAACAAAAACAGTCATCAACCACAAAAACAGTAAAAAAAACATAAAAATCATCATGGTATAAGCAGAAAACTAACATACAACAATCAACAAGATGTATTTAAAATGACAATAACAGCAGGTAAAAAGGAATTACCGGTAAATCTGTTGGTTCGACATCTTTTTAAAGCAAATCTGCATCCTGATGGTAAAAGAGAAAACTCTGTGAAGAGKGGGTGGTTAGGCTCAGCTAAAATTGCCTGAGYTTTCTTAAAAGATCTGTTTCTGTGAAGAGTAGTGATGTTATTTATTGGGACATTGGCAAGTTGGCTGCAAAGACTGACAATATGGTGTATGTGTTTTTTTGTGTCAATAGCCCATACCAGCAAATAAAAGAAAAAGTAAGAACAGGTCCAATAAAGCAGCAATAAAACATTCTCATAAAACTATTGTCMATGTTAAAACTCCTYAATTTATGATAAAAATGTATACGTTGATGGGATTTCTTGCATACAGTGTCCACGTTTGTCAAAAGAGAGTTTGTTGTCAATTACAGTACCCAGATATTTATATTCCTCCACAACTTCAGTTTGTTGGTCACAGGACAGATGGCWTTTTTATTTTTCCTGAAGTCAGTAATCATTTCTTTGGTTTTGTTGACGTTTATGTCTAAAAAGRATGACTTACACCAGTTAATAAAATGTGACACCACTGGGCCATGATCAGGGTCATCTGAATTTAAAAGAGACACAATGACGGAATCGTCAGCAAACTTTAAAATATGACGTCCTGCAAACAGGCTCTGGCAGATGTTAGTGTATAAAATAAATAAAAGGGGGGACAGAACACAACCCTGTGGAGTACCAGTAGAAGAGAGCAAAGCATCAGATAAAACATCATTGACTCTGACACGTTGGGATCTGATAGTAAAAAATCCATTAACCAACATACAAGATCTGATTTGATTTCATGTATACTTTTTAACCTGTCAGCTAGTCGTCACGTGATTGACAACCGGATATTTCTACTGGTGAAAAAGATGACGAAGAAGAAAAARCAGAAAGTAGAAGTAGTAGTAAAATCACAGACTACAATTTGCCAAAAAACGCTGTGTACATAGCCGCTCCCAAGTACAAGTATAAGGGTCTTTTCACTCAAAGGCCTCGATAAAACAGACGTCTCCTCTGATGGCCGATGATGAGCGCCAGTGCCGTGGTAGCAATACAGTATGTACTGTATGTGTTTACATCCATTGCCGCCATGTTTGAAATGACTTATCGCGAGAACAAACATTTTAACGCGCGACTTTRTTAGCATTTCTTACTTAATGGAAACACCGCAATTAGGAAACTGTTTTTTCARCATTAACCGAACATCAACAAAGTTTTGYGCACAWTTGCTATGGTTRAGAAGGAGTTGGACAGAAAGGCGAAACTCAGTCAAGAGGTTATATTGACCAAAAGAATGGGACCCCAGATACCAGCGGGTTAAATGAGCTTGCTTTGTTAGCTCAGAGTTAGATTGAAGAGCTCCATCATGCTGGGGTATGATCTAAGAATACATTTGGATCCACTGGGAGGAACTGTTAGGGTCGTTGGGGAGACGGATGTCTTGGCTTCACTYATGGACTTTCTGCCTTTGTGACCCAACACAAAACTCCAGTGACTAATCGGTGACTTCCCAGTTAGGATGTAATGTCATTTTTTTTTTCTTATTTGGTGTTTGTTTTCAGTCAGGACACTTCTACTGTCTTGCAACAAAAATAAATCATATACCACCCCCTCACCACACACCATACAATCATGTTTACACTTTTTACTAGGTAACAGAAAAGTGTGAAATTTKTGGGACATTTTTGGCATTTATGTTTGCTTCAACAGAGAGTTGAAGCCTTAATGTTGTCTTGCTCTGTTTCTCAAAACCCCTCTAGCAATTTAAAATTCAGTCTGTGGCTAATGTACAATCTGAAGGCAGTATATTGATAAGAGCCAAAGTAACATCAGAAAAAGGAAGAGAGAGTATGTATGTTTAGTGCTGGCAGTGTTTTCAGTCATTGCATATCGTAACTCAATGATAATTAGTGTTCTGTTGGTGCCAAGTCGTATTTGCAGTGCAGCAGAGCAGAGCAGAGCCAAAATACACTAAAATCACATGGTTTTACTGTTTTCTTTCTTGATTTGTCAGTTCTTTTCTGTTTTCTACACCTTGTTCCATTCATCCATCTATTATCTACCACTTGTTCTGGAGACAGGTTGCGGGGGCAGAAGCTTGAGCAGCAAGCCCCAGACATCTTAGTGCACAGCCGCCTCCAGCTTTTCTGGGAGGACTCCAAGACCAGGCAGGAGACTCAGTCTCTTCAKTGTCTTCTTTAGGGTCTCCTTCTCGTTGGACTTGCCTGGAACACCTTCAGRGAGGTGTCCAGGGGAATGTTTTCAGCTACTTCAACTCAGAGTTTTTCCCCAGATGACTAAACTGTCCACCTTAACTCTAAGGGAGAGCCCACCTACCCTGCAAAGAAATATTATTTCAACCACCTGCATTTGCAATCGTAACCGTTTGCTCACAACCTAATAGCCTATATGCCACGATCATTAATGACGTATTTCCGGTAAAATTCTTGCCACGCACACCCCTTCCACTTCATGCTTACTGTTTTGTAGAACTAGTCCTTGAAAAAGTCAAAAGTTAAAGCATCTGTGAGTTACTGGTATAAAACRTGAGTTCTGTTGTGTGCCGTTGTGTCCACTAAGCAGCAGGTACAATAGAGTAGTTAGTTTTTATCCATTTTCCTTTGGAGGAGGAAAGGTGACAGCTGTGGATTATAGCTGTACAGGGAAAACTTAGCTAYAAGCTCACGCTTGCGTTTATAATCGGCATTTCTAACCTGAGGATATTCAAGAGCCAGCATCAGAAATGAGAAGACGGAGGTTACAAATGGGAAATGTACAATTATCCCCTTTTACTGCCAAGACGAGAGAGGAAAGACCACCTCACAGCTAGGAGGAAGCTAACACAGAGCAGCCGGTACAAAAGGAGGTGTGTGTGTGTGTGTGTGTGTTATACAGAGTGTGAAATGTTTTTAGGCAACTTTGTCATGAGTTTTATGYAAAAGTAAAACCTTGTTAGAGTGTATATTACAGCGTAGACTAAAGCCGAGCGACGAGCGCGCCCCCCTCCCCCCAGCACCGAGAGCCACAGAACCTCCACCTGATAACCATTACGTTTTCAGTTCACTAACGTCGGGGAAAACGATCCAAACCATACAAGTAGCCCATCAATTTAAARCCCAGACTCTGCTCTTTCCAACAAYATAAGTGTCRCAGCTCTACGTGAAAAATTCACGGAACAAASAGCCACGGAAYAGCGAAAAAGGCTAAATTCTGGAACCATAAACATGAACGTCTTTCCTTCGTTTTTTATGGCTTCAATCCACTTTGGAGTGATTTTTTTCCACTTGGCTAGACCTGTACATCTCCTGTGTTAATGTTGGTACATGGAATATGCTAATTCTGTACTGCGGAGATCATTAAGAGTCGTCGTTGGGTGAAAAAATTTTTCGCTAACACTGTGTTGACTGCGAACCAGAAGTGATCGGAGTGGCATCACGTGCTGGACCGGATGTCCGTGGCATATAGGCTATTGTAACCAAAGGTGAAGGAATGACCAGCAGAAAAGCAAAGATTCACCTTGCAGCTCTGCTCCCTCTTTACCACCACAGACCAGCACTGAGTATGTAATACAGTGGAAGCCTCATCGATCCRTCTGGGAACTGCTCSGGTGAGAGCTGGAGATCACGTCACGATGACAGCAACGGGACCACGCCATCCACAAATAGCAGAGACGCGAGTCCTGAGGTCTCCTAACCCAACACCCTACTCCATCATCTTCATCTCCAGTCTTTTCATGATCACCATTAACACCTTTCCTCCTGTCCTCTCAGTCTGTATCTGCTCCTCTTCATCACTCTATTTCTAACGTTTCCCTCCTATTCATAACTCTTTATTCCTGTTTGTTGGTTTCCTGCTGATCCCTTATTTTTTACCTTTTCCTCCATTTCGAACACCTCCTCCTCTGGTTTGTCTGGTCTTGTTAGTAGCCGGTCATGCATGCTTGCCACTCTGATTAACCAACAACCCAAAGGACAGAACACGAAACAGGCTCTGCTCGCCTCCGGAGAGGCATCGATTTGCTGGCAAACGGTAACCACAGAGACGGCTGGCACATCGAAATGAGCTCGAAAGCAGAAACTGGAAAATGAAAAACTGCAGGGACATTGACAGACATTTTTTACATTATAAAGTGCATCTTTTCAGACTGTCTGCCAAGCATGATTTTTAATAAGTTAAATTGTAAATCATTGACAAACTTACAGGAAGAAAAGCTATAAACTGTAGGTGATTCTGCTTCTCAAATGAATTTACACAAATGTGAAATTTATTCTTCCTGCTATGTGGAGAATTTCTAACTCAGCAGTTGTTAATGTTTGCAGAAACTGCTTCTTTAATGCAAGTGTTTATTTTAGCTTTTCGTTGGAAAAAAATCTGATTAATTACACAGATATTCAACAAAACACTCACACTCACATTGATTTTCTTTAGAGGAACAAAACAAGACGTCTATTACATCTTTGTCATTGTGTTTTCAGTGGCTTTCTTGTACTAATAAATCATTCATCCAGTTTGACAAGATTATTATGTTTTTTCTATACAGATTTATGTCTTTATTTCTTATTCCTCATAGGCAGCCGTTTTAAAAAGCTTTACTTTGCAGCACAAATCCTCTTGACTAAAACCCAGATATCATTTCTTTTTAATGCTGAGACTTTGATTACATATGTTGAATTATCTCCAATATCCTGAGAAAATCCTTGACAGAGGTAACGATTTGCCACAAGATGGTATTGTTTCCTCTGATTTGAGGTGCAATATGCATATCTGAACTTCCAGTAAATAAATTTGATACTTACCGGTAAGTATCCTCCGAGACAAACAGGAAGAGTCGACTTCTTCCCTATAATACATCATTTAGAGATGTGTGTTTTTGATATGCGGCTCTATAAACAGATGAGTTAAACACACTGCTTGTTTTATGGATGAGTGCTTCTCAGTCTGCAGTCATAAATCAGAAGCTGTCCTGGAATGTAAATGCTAATAAATGAAAGCTTTTACACGCAAAAGCCAATTATCCAGCTGGTTACTCATCAACACATTTAAATCTCAGTCGATTAAGTTCAATGTTGGTGGATAAACAGTTTAGTGCAGACCTGTAAAAGCTACTCTGCATGTCTGATGTGTAAATTGTTTTTAAAGGTAGCTACTCAATGCAAAGTCATGAAGAGCAATCAAAAAGAAATGATGAAGAAAACAAATTGGCTCTTTTTTCATATTGACCGTAATGCATACTTATTTAAAAAATAGCGAGTAAAGTTTGTGAAATACGGCATACCTTTATTTACTTGTGAAAAAAAAGAAGTACCTGAAAATGGGTTAATAATTTTAACATCCATGGATTTTACTCTTGCCTGATTCAACCATTCAAACCATATTTCGTTAGCCTAATGGCATAAATGTCTAAGTCATTTTTGGCCAAATATAACTAGCAATTATGTTATTAGGCTAACAATTTATCTACGCAGAATTTGTTGAGTGTGTACCGGCAATGTAGAATTCCTAACAATATATCTGGAAACCAAATTTTTCAAACATCACCTTTTGATACTGTTTAAAAAATATAATTAATG
>NW_013952845.1:210592-212053 GCF_001266775.1 Austrofundulus limnaeus | reverse complement strand
GGGTTCTTCTTTGGTGAAACATTTCATCTCTCCTTCAAGAGACTTCTTCAGTCTGATGAGTTTCAGGTGAACTCAGCCTTATAAGCACTGCCTCCACATGGTGGACAAACAGGTTAGTCACATGCAAAAGGGGGCCATCGCCTAACAATAGGCAATGACCCCTATTGCATGTGACTAAATAGAGCTAATCAAGCCTATTGTTAGGCGATTGCCTTCTTTTGCATGTGACTAACCTGTTTGTCCACCATGTGGAGGCAGTGCTTATAAGGCTGAGTTCACCTGAAACTCATCAGACTGAAGAAGTCTCTTGAAGGAGAGATGAAACGTTTCACTAAAGAAGAACCCATCCAGARGACCTACTTATTTTTTCTTTTTGATACATTTGCAACACTGCACAATGCCTTATTTTTCTAAGTATTTTGCTAAACTAAGTAAGTTTCTGCTATATATTTTAAAATGATCTTAAAAGATAATTTTCTAAAAGGTCTTTCTTGTTGTGTTTTTGAGCTTTGGCTGCTTGTTCGACGAATTTCACTTCAGTCTTTCCAACTATTTTCATGCAAAGCTGTATATATATTTTTTTTTTGTAAAAAGGGCTAAACACAGACTTACGAATCATTTAATTTTGAGAAAAGACTTGGATAAAGAAGGGATAAAAACAGTATTGTGTCTACACATAACAAAGAAGGTTTTATTATGTGTTTATTTTTGCATCCATAGTGAAACGTTGCTGCTTAGCTCCACTTCTAGATTCTTCAGATGGGTCAGAGGTCTGATGAAAGCCCAGAGTTTCATGAACCTGCTGTCTGCGACACAGTTGTGAAGAGCAGACTCAGAGGTGGATGTGTTCAGAAGAAGAATCAGGGTGAAAGGAAGAGACAGCAGCTTGTTCCCACCCAGCATGAATGATGCATGAGTCTGTGTGGGATCGCTGTCTCATCTCCTTTTTTAAAAAACTTCTTTCAGCTCTTCTGCTGCTTCTGTTACTTTTGCTTATTCTCTCATCGTTCTACCTCTCGTTTGACATTTACTTAAGACTTTGCCTTGTAGCGGTGCAGTTCTCATTAAAGCAGGTTGAACTGGCTCTGCAGAGCAGTGAGGTCTGAGCGGAATAAATAAAACACGTTCAGGCAATTTCTCCGGCAGCTAAAACACCCTTAAAAACGTGACGAGCGATGTCTGTGGAAGAACGTGAGAGGGGCTAAAAACAAAGCTCAGCCGAGAGGAAGAGAAGATTAAAGCTTTGAGTTCAAACCAAGTCCCGTATTGGCCTCAAATCTCCTGTTGCCATGGCGATTTAACAGCAAGCACGGCTTCCCTAGAGACCCGGACCTGAAGGTACTGAGACTGAGCTTTAAGCTCAAGGACAGATAGGGCAGAACAACACAGGTGCTCTTTAAGGACTGCACTGCAAAGAATGAAAAAAACTCTCATTAGCCAAACTAAATGTAGGTTTTATGT
>NW_013952845.1:204255-210047 GCF_001266775.1 Austrofundulus limnaeus | reverse complement strand
GGGTGGGGGGTAATTGTTTATAAATTTGCATGACTCACCTTGAATTATAATAAAAAAATACATATATGTGAATATTTGACTGCCTGATTAAATCTTAATATTAAGAGCTCCTCGTGATGATCATCAATAACAAATAGTAGTGAATTATTGACTGGATCAAAGCAAATTATTATTGATACGTGATTAAAACTCCAGTTCACTTTTATTGTGTTTGAGCAAATGATGTCATTTCATTGAAAGGGTTATATTGACTGGATCAAATTATAGTGGGGGTCATAACCCCCCCTAACCCCATGCAAATACACCTATGCCAGTGACCTCCCATAATCCTGAAGGGATGAAGCAGGATGGATTTTGCTGCTGTTCTTTGGGTCACTGTCTTGTTTAAGGAGCTGTTTTTTTATTTAATAATTAGCTGTTGGACAAACAAAAACATTCAATACAACGGAGGGCTGGAGGGTTCAACGCTGACTCAACGGAAACTAAATTTTGTGGCAGGATTAACCTTCCACAACCGTGCATGACTGATACTTTCTGTCATTGTTGACCTTGTTTTTCTGTTTTGTTTAAGCTGGTATAAATTTAAAAAAGCTTTTTATTTGAGTTTTTTACAGTTTTTTTGTGCTGAGGTGTATTAAACATGATGACTGTTGTGTTTATGAATCTATTCTGCCAATAGAGAAAACATTACGTTGAATCATCAACCGTCTCTGATGACATAATTCACTGATGTTTTCTGTCTCCACAGCTGTTTCCTTCATGAGACACAGCGCGTCAGCTTTTGGATTTGCTGTGAGTCCTGGCTCCTCTCTTTCCTCCTTTTGTGTTGATCAATTAGTCCGAACCGGGGTGCCAGTGATTTATTAATGAATCCCAGCACCAAAGCGTTAATGCTCCCTTTGTTGCCACAGTAACTGAGGGGAGAAGATGGACTCGGCAAGGAGCTGAGGTTGAATGTCAAGAAGCTTATTGTGTCTGCAAAATAAGACTTCAGGCTCCTACCTGCTTTCATTTTCTTTTTAAYTGATTTTTTTTCATTGTCAAGAAAATGATCGAGCTTGCTATTAGCAGAAAAAAGGCAAAACTTAATAACGCTAAAATGAAAATGAATAAATCCCCATTTTGATGGGAAATGAGATCAGCCTACGGTTATTAGAAAACTGGGTCTGCTGTTGCTACCTCTTTACGACTGATTGGATTTTAATTTACAAATGCTCCTCTGTTTAATAAGTGGGAAACCTGCAAAGCATCARATTATCTGTAGCTTTTTTCTAACAYGATGATTAAAGCCAACAATGCACTTATTATAATTAAAAACTGAAATGATATTGATATTGATCACTGGAAAATGAATTACTCCAAACTCACTAATTGTTGCTTTTCATTTTTACGGAGCCCACAAGGGGACACGGGGATTTTTTTTTTCTTTTGCGTTCCCACACAATACTATTGCGTTACCTCRCAATATCTTTGCATTATCTAGCAATGCTTTAGCATTACCTCGCAAAACTTTTTTTGCGTTACCTCGCAATACTTTTGCGTTACCTTGCAATACTTTTGCATTACCTCACAAAGGTTTGTTTTGTATATGAAATGAATTAAATCAGGCTTTTATTTTGAAATATCCAGTTACCAAAACAGGACGTGTCGCCACAAGTTCGTGAAATTGACATTGATGTTGCATGGCTGCACTGTGTTAAAATATCGGCATATGACATACTTCCATGCGTGGTTGTGTGATATATTCATTCTGAAGCTGAATTAAAGCAGTAGGCTAACTCGCTAATGGTGAACACGTGAATGTGTTAATAAACCGGCAGGCACAACAGTGATAAATGACTTTTGCGAGGGAACGCAAAAGAATAAAAATCTCCCATGTCCTCTGGCGGGCTCTGTACATTTTAATATAAACTCATATTTTAATATATTTTCCAACAGTTTGGATAAAATCGTTATATATAAACATAAAAAATAAATGAAATCGTGCTAAATAATGTATCAACAAAGTGCTTTGCCAAATCATATAAATAAAAAATGTGTTTATGTGGCACGCTGTATAATTTGGTGCTAATCACATGTGGTAAAAGGTGACCAAGATAATTTAAATTGTTTCAAGACCATGTTCCCAATGTACAAAACACATTTTTTATCCTCCTCATTTTATGTGTTTGTAGTTTTTTTGATTTTGTAACTTAGCTGATGACTTCACAATTTTTTTTCCAGTTTTTCTCTCACCTCCGTCTCTGTTTTTGCTGTAGTTTGACGCCACGCTGGACGTCATGTCGTCAGCCATCGTCTTATGGCGCTACAGCAATGCGGCGGCTGTGCACTCTGCACACAGGGAGTACATGTGAGTAGAAGCCAGTCAAACGTGAAACAATCCAATACAAGCTCAAGTCAGTGTCAGTTATTTTCAGGTGACATTTGAAATTTTGTTTGAAGAAATGAATTGTTCTAATAAGCTTTGAATCACGTCAGACATCCCCGCATCAATTTAAAATGTTGTTTTTATGCTGTCTTCTTATTGAGCAAAGTAAATGTCTGTCACTGTGTATTATGGACTTTATTAATTAGCTGTCAGCCTGCACAGAGACTCCTGCTTCTCWAACAAGAACACCATGATTCAGCTCAGGTGTGGCACCAGTAATGAAAGACCAAGATGCCAATTTAATCCTTATCTACGAATTCCGACAAATTTAGGATTAGAATTTATGGTGACAAAATCATGCCAAAACTCTCGAAGATCCCGTTCGAGAAAATTAACATTCCATGCATGCAAATAAATATCTGAGTGAGGAAAAAAATGATACCTGCAAGAGGGGAATACAGATTTCTGTAAGCGTAAATAGAGATCTGATCTTGGGCGCACATTTTCTCCCCTTGTGGGAGCTTCCTCCTGCTTGTTCGCTCGCAACACTTTTGGCAGTGGGTGGGTGGATCCAGTTGGCGTTCTGTTACTACACAAAGACAATACCTGTCCTCCTTTTGGCCGGACAGCATTTTTATAAGAAACTTTTTTGAACAAACTGCAAGTATACAACAGCTGGACAGCTACATGGCAGACCATTGTCAGAAAGTAGGTTATTTATGTCTTGTAATGTATAATATTCTGGGTGTCACACAACATGTCATATCCTTAACATTTATTTAAAATATTTAGCAACTTACCTTATATTGCTGTTGCTATCTGCCACCAGAATATAGTTGTAAACCTCACCTAAGCTAATACTTAACATACAGCAGGTAAAATAAGTATTGAACATGTCAMCATTTTTCTCAGTAAATATATTACTAGAGGTGCTAATGACATGAAATTTTCACCAGATGTCGGTAACAACCCAAGTGATCCATACATACAAAGAAATCAAACCATAAATGTCCAGAAATGAARTTATTTGTAATAATGTGGAATGGCACAGGGAAAAAGTATTGAACACATGAAGAAAGGAAGGTGTAAAAAGGCATGTAAAGCCAAGACACCAGCTGAACTCTCTCAGTAATTAGAAAGCAAGCCTGCCCCTTGTCAGTGCAAGTTAATATCAGCTGGTTCAGTCCCAAATGATGGCCAGGTATCACACAAGAACCATCTGATGATGGGTAAAAGTAAAGAGCTCTCTCAAGACCTTCACAACCTTATTGTTGCAAAGCATAATGATGGCATCGGTTACAGAAGAATGTCTAAACTTCTGAAGGTTCCAGTGAGCACTGTTGGGGCCATAATTCAGAAGTGGAAAGAACATTATTTCACCATAAACCGACCATGACCAGGTGCTCCTCACAAGATTTCTGACAGAGGAGTGAAAAGAATTATCAGAAGAGTTGTCCAAGAGCCAAGGACCACTTGTGGAGAGCTTCAGAAAGACCTGGAATTAACAGGTACGATTGTTTCAAAGAAAACAATAAGTAATGCACTGAACCACCATGGCCTGTATGCACGCTCACCACGCAAGACTCCACTGCTGAAGAAACAGCATGTTGAAGCTCCTTTAAAGTTTGCTGCACAACATTTAGACAAGCCTGTGTAATACTGGGAGAATATAGTCTGGTCAGATGAGACCAACATTGAACTGTTTGGATGCCAGAATACACATCATGTTTGGAGGTCAAATGGCACTGCACATCAGCCCAAAAACACCATACCAACAGTGAAGTTTGGAGGTGGGAACATCAGGGTGTGGGGCTGTTTTTCAGCATATGGGACTGGCAAACTTCAAATAATTGAAGAAAGAATGAATGAAAAAATGTACAGAGACATTCTTGATAAAAATCTGCTTCCATCTACCAGGATGATGAAGATGAAACGTGGCTGGACATTTCAGCAAGACAATGAGCCCAAACACAAAGCCAAGGAAACTCTCAGTTGGTTTCAGAGAAAGAAACTAAAGCTGCTGGAATGGCCCAGCCAATCACCTGACCTGAATCCAACAGAAAATCTATGGAAAGAACTAAAGATCAGAGTTCATAGAAGAGGTCCACGAAACCTTCAAGATTTGAAGACTGTTTGTGTGGAAGAATGGGCCAAAATCACACCTGAGCAATGCATGCCACTAGTTTCTCCATACAGGAGGCGTCTTGAAGCTGTCATTGACAACAAAGGCTTTTGTACAAAGTATTAGATAMATTTCAGTAAGTGTGTTCAATACTTTTTCCCTGTGCCATTCCACATTATTACAAATAACTTCATTTCTGGACATTTATGGTTTGATTTCTTTGTATGTATGGATCACTTGGGTTGTTATCAACATGTGGTGAAAATTTCATGTCATTTGCACCTCTAATAATATATTTACTGAGAAAAATGTTGTCGTGTTCAATACTTATTTTACCCGCTGTAAGTGTGCACTATCAAGCAGCTTGTAGAAATCTGCATTCCCCTTTCACAATTATCATTTTTACTCACTTGGATATTAATTTGCTCGTGCGGGATCTCGTTTACTCTCACAAGAGTTTTGGCATTACTTTGCCACCATAGAGGCTACAATCAAAATCAGAAACAAACTGAGAGAAATGAAAGTCCCCGCTTTACTGGATCTGCTGAGAATCTGTCTCCACCCTGCAGGGAGACTGATTTTGTGATCTGTACCCAGCGACGTGTCAAAATAAGACAAGCTCTTGTAACACGAAGCTGCGTAGAAACAATAAACGAGCTTATCTTCAAAGGGACATGTTGCCTAATTGACACCAACTTCAAAACTGTAAGAAGAAAGATTATTCCCTCTGAATAAGGTCCTGGTTGTTCTGATAGAACACAGCACTCTAAATAGAACAGACAATCATCCTGAGAACCTCTGACATTAATGATTTGTGTGTATGTGTAATTGTGGGTAACGTTCAGAACTTTATGTAACAGCATGAAATTCCTGACCTTTCATTTTTGAGTGCCTAAGGATGACTTGGCTGTTACTCCATCCAGCTCTGTCTTCATCCTCTGTATAATAATTGTGTTTTAGACTTTTTTCTCTTTACTGTGTGTGTGTCTTCAGAGCGTGTGTCATCCTGGGGATTGTGTTTGTTCTTTCCTCCCTGTGTATTCTTGGAAAAGCCATTCATGATCTGGCAACAAGGATGCCTCCAAAAGTGGTAAGAAGTGTGACACAGTGAATTGTACGTTTGAAATGATTAATTTTCACCATTTTTTTTTTACCAACTCATGAAGTCTAGACAGAGAGGGGAAAAATATGGGGGACCGAATCTAACTTAATAAGAAATAAAAACAGAAATATATAAATGAATCAATAAAAATAAATATACTTAAAAAGCACCAATTAAATTAAAAAAATGAGAACTTTACC
>NW_013952845.1:193833-201928 GCF_001266775.1 Austrofundulus limnaeus | reverse complement strand
ATTATTATTATTATTATTTTTTGCATGCACACCTACTTGTGGGGACCTAAGGCTACTTAGGGGGGACCCTGACTGGTACTTATGGGGACTTGAATCTAGTCTCATGGAGGGTAAACATCAATGGTGGGTCAAGGGTTAAGTTTAAGGCTAAGATGTTAATTGAGTTTAGGTTAGCTTCAGGGTCATCCACTGTACGTGCCTGTGAGGTTAGCTTTAGGGTTGGTGGTCAGGCTGTAGAAACTAATGGAAGTCATTGCCAGGTCCCCATAAAGATAGCTGCACCAGACTGTGTGTGTGTGAATGTGTCTGTGTGTGTGTTTGGTCCCAGGGTATTATTTTCCTAACACCAGTGAAATCCCATTACCACTATTTGTCTTTTTGACACTCTCTGCCAGCTTTTCACTCATTTCTTCACCTCTTCTGTCAGATTTTGTGCTTTTTTCTCCAGATTTAAACATCCAGCATGCAAATATGGGCTGCAATGGATGCTGGCATACTTAACACCAAGAAAAAAAAAAGAAAAGAAAAAAAACAACAACAACAGACTGTAAAGGTGCAGTGAATCAGCATGTAACTTGGGTCTAATTGGTTTGGTTAAAAGTGTTCTCAGCCACCTGCCTTTGTTTTTTCTCTTCTTTTTTTTTGTAAACGACTTTCACAAGAACCTTGTTATGGCAAAATGTGTGGCTGCAGTTTAGTTTAAAGGCTGGAACAGTTTCGTCTTTTTCAAATGTATTCAGCTTCTCTCCCCCTCAACTCAATTGTTGTTGTTTTTTTTGCCTTGCACCAGTCTGCCTCTATTTTATTGTTCTCATCTGCATCATTTTATTCTTTTCACWACCAGCCATCCTCATCTGTCTGCTAGGATGTGTTTTATTATCACGCACAGTCTGTTTACACCTTTGGGCCTCCTCACTGAAGTCTTCATCAAAAAAAGCAGTAGCAGGTGATTTGAAGTAGCAGGCGTGATGTGTTTGTGCATCGGTGTCGCAGGGATGGTGGATCTGTGACCGTGCAAAACATCTAAAATGACTTGCAGCTGATAATAAATGAGGAAAAATGGTGTTTCTTATAATAAAACTCAGCTGTGTTTCTGTGCTCTGAGAGATGTAGAAGCCGAAGAACCTGAGGGGAAATCGATACAGTTGGGGAATACTGTAAAATGTTGCCGACTTGGGCTGTAAAATCACATCAAGTGGACAGGAGGTGAAGAAAAGCAGACATCATGATTCGCATCACGTCCTCTGGAGCAGCTCTGACTGCCTGTTTGTGTCTCGTACCTGATTAAATCCAGAGCTGGGAGCTGCCCCCCACTAACTCTGTTGAGGGGCGGCGGGGAGACGCAACGATTAAAATATATGCACACATTACACCGCTAAAGAGCTGAGGGGCTTTGCTCTGTTAAAAAGACCTCGACGAGTGAGATTTCCTGCTTAAATGATGCATAAAAAAGATGACTTGTTACTAAGTAGAAAGGAGTTCCCCTCGTGCTGCAGTGAGCCACTGAAAACAGCTCAGAGAAAGTGAGCGAGACACAAAACACTTTAAAAAAAGAAAATATGATTGACAGCAAAAAGAATGTGAACACACCAGCGAGGCTGGCAGAGGTTTGGTAAATCTGTCAAATTAGCTTTTCTGTTGTTTTATGTCCTGAGAAGCAGCTTCCTCTCTGTTTATTTTTATTTTTAAGCTCGTATTGAAGCAAAAATAACAATGTAAGGATATTTTGCCTTATGGAGTTTTCTGAATTCAAACTATAATTAAAAACCTATACCATTCCTTAAATGGATGCATCACTAAAAACTCTGTTTCTCTTGGTCGTTTGAACATATTTCAACAAAGTAAAATCATCTTTTTTATGTTTTTGCCTTTAGGACTCTAGACTCCATTTACTGTTTGTATTGAAATACTAAAGTGTATAAAACCTCCTAAATGTGCACTAGATACTGTATGATAAACAAAGTATCGTCTGTTAGTGTCTGTGTCCCATTTATCTTTGCTTAACCACAAATATCTTTTTGGTGCCGTTTAAGTTCTAACAATACAATTTCTGTTTCAAATTTTCATAAAAGAATCAGTTCAGACATAACCTGGGGTTATTTTTGAAGAAAAAACAGCAAAATAAGTGACTGAGTCTTAAATAAATACCCACCATCAGCAGCTTAYACTGCAAAACAACAGACACACTTGCAGTTTCATCCTTGAGAGGAGGTAGCAACATGAAGGTCAGACAAAGAAGACAATTCATAGTTTATACCATGTTTTATAGGAGTACAAAACACAATATTTAATGTGAAAAACACTGGATACATGCAGATTTTGTGGTTGAGTTTATTTTTGTTAAATATAACAAGATGGTCAAATCTAACAGCAATGCAACAACATTCATTTATCATTAATGATCTAAACCTGAAGTCTAATGTTTCATGTTAAAAATCAAATGTCAACTAAATGAATTTAAAAAAGCTTTAATAAATCTAATAATATGTAAATGTGCTTCGACCAAAAGTCTTGAATAGAAAGTCACAGATTGTCGCAGGCGGTGCGTCCTCCRCTGTCACGTTTCCTTTGTTTACTCCTTGCCTCCTTCTGTTCCCTGTCTGTCCTTCCTCGGTGCGAACCAATTAAATCTGAGAGATCGACACTCAGGGGTCAAGTTGCGTTTCTGCTGAGTCCGTCTGAGACTCAGTAAAAACACCCGAGCTTCACAACACTTCAAGGCATCATCTGTTTGACCTTGAGCTGAAGTCTAGCGGTGCTCCGACCAAAGCTGAGCAGCTCGGTCTGCACCTGTTCCTTGCTTTTTCTTTCACTTTTTCATAGTTTATTTTTACCTGACCCCCGCCGTGTTTACATGTGTGTTATTTTTTTTTATTTTTCACCAGGATGACTTCCTCTTCAGCGTATCCATAGTGAGTGGGCTCTCCTGTGCCATGCTGGCTGTGGCCAAGTTCATGCTGGGAAAAAAGCTGACCAGTCGGGCACTCATCACTGATGGTACAATATTCATTTCAACCAATAAAACTCAAAGGCCTTCATTTTGTGAATGAATGTCTTTTGATTAAGATTACCACCTCCGCCAACGGCGAGGTAATGTTTTCAGTTGCGTATTTCTGTCTGTCRTTCTGTCTGTGGACAACATTACTCAAAAACTTGTGGACGGATTGTCATGACATTTTTACCACATGTGGGTACTTTGCCAAAGAACACACCTTTAAATTTTGGTGATGTTCCAGATCACGATGTGGATACAGGATTTTTTTTTTCTTTTAACACTCTGAGATCAGCAAAGCTGTGATGCTTTCACAGGGCTTCTGTAAAAAAAACAGTGAGCTGGATTGGACAGTACGAACTTCAAACTTTATAAAAGTAATGTTAAAATCAGATTTAATGACAAATAATTTTTGCCATAATATGCACACTTACAGAACGTTTTGTGACCAGGAAGTGTGTGACTGCACCATGAAACCTAATTTTCCCATTTCCTCAAACACACCACATTTCCGAAACAACCAATCAAAACAGTTTCTCACTACTAGGCTTGTAAACAGAGAGCTCACACAAAATTGTTTCAGCAATTTCTAGAAACGACTCAGCCTGAAACTGAAAATATGGATGGAGGACAACAGAGCTACTTCATGGAAGAAGAACCTCAGCTTAGCCTGTTAGCCTTTGTGCTAGCGCCAACGCTATATTGCCTTATACATATTAACTCGCTGCTGGTGCGACAAACTAGCTAAACTGAGGCCCTTCATCCATATTTTCAGTTCCAGGCTGAGTCATTTCTACCTTCTCCTCTCTGTCAACGCTCTCTGGTTTCATTTAAAAGAGTCGATCATCAGATATTGTCCAAGATTAACCTTCAGGGTGGATATAGCTCGCTAGCAGCCTCGCACCGATGACCTACCCACGTCATCATTTACCCAGAATGCTTTGTGTGTAAATAAAATGGCTGCGTCCGTGCACTATATTTTTAAACTTGTAGTTAAAAAATTATACAAACTAAACAAGTATTTTTACAGTGTTTATTTTACAGTTAAAATGCATGTTTATTAAATAAAGTCTAATGTTACAACTAATCATGGATCCCTTTAAGAAATTAAAGTCAGGTTTCTTTCTGTACTGAAGGATTCGTGTTTTTCAGGCTTTAACTCTCTGGTCGGAGCTATCATGGGATTCTCCATTCTGATCAGCGCTGAAGTCTTCAAGCAGCACCCCGATGTCTGGTTCCTAGATGGAACCATCGGAGTCCTGATCGGACTCATCATTTTGGCGTATGGAGTCAAGTAAGAGACAACGCAACAGGAGTCTCCCATAAATATTGACTCCGGAACGTTTTCTGCACGTTTTCTGATTGTCTTTGTGTCCTCAGGCTCCTGAAAGACATGGTGCCACGAGTCAGACAGACGAGGAATTACGAACGCTTCGAGTGAAAGAGCCGAAAGCTGATTGGATGAGCCGTTTTAGACAAACACACACACACGCACACACACACCTGGGTGCCTCCTGCCCTCTTCTCTCTTGTCTTTCATACGCTCTTACATAACTTGCAGATTTATAAACACAGCACACACACACTCTCACACACACATCTCCCTATACTTACAAATATGTGAATATATGTGCACATATGCTGTACATAGTGTACATAGTACATTCATAAATTCACACGTCTGAGAGACTTTGAGAAAACATGAGAAAAGAAAGAATTCCTCTTTTTTGTCACTTATTCTCTTTTAGCTTTTTTTGCGCTAAACACCCTGGAAATGTTATAGAAGGAATTTATTTAGACAGGCAGTAAAAATGCTGGTTAGAAAACAATAATTAGGCTAACATTTTATTTATTTAATATTTTTTGTTTTTAAATCCAAATTCATCAAATGCAATGCCTGAAAAAATGTTCTTTCTAGTTTACTGAATAAGATGTTAAATTAGCTTTACGATAATGCAACAATACATTAAACAACCTAATATGTGAGTAAGTGTAAGTATTCATAATGGATATTTGCCTGGTGTACTAGGTACTTGCCTAATACAGTATACTAAGTACATATCTGGTATGTACTGACTGGTATTTACTGTGTATGTGGCACACAAGCACAGAGTAACAAGTTACTTTATAATACAGCCTGAATGCAGTGTTGTATAAAGTACCTGAAAGTGATACTTGAGTAAAAGTACAAGTTTCTTATCATAAAATTACTTTGATAAAAGTTAAAGTCTCTTTTAAGAATAATACTTGAGCAAAAGTCTTAAAGTATCTGATTTATTTTGTACTAAAAGTAAATTTCTGACATAAAATACACTTAAGTAATAAAAGTAAAAGTACTGAGTAAAAATGAATGATTAGATTTTCCAAAATACATTTATTGGGAGGTGACCTCTTCAAAAATATTTTTTCTAAAGGTGTGCAGCTTTGATGGATTATGTACACACTAAATACAGTATCAGAATGGTATATATTTATACTTCTCATCCAACCACAATTAAATCTATCCAGGAGCCACAATTTTTTAGGATAGTATTTATTTAAACAATAACAAACCAAAATGAAATAGGAGAAATGACTTTCTACTTCTTACCTTTTTAAAAAAATGTAAGGAGTAAAAAGTACAGATAACGGTGTAAAAATGTAAGGAGTAGAAGGAAAAAGTACGCTGAAAAATAATTACTCAAGCAAAGTAGATAACCAAAATTTCTACTTAAGATCAGTAACAAAGTATTTGTACTTAGTTACTTTACAACTCTGGCCTGAACTCTGTAGGTACCAGGTTTGTAATAAGTACATAAAGTACCTGATCCTTATTTGTAAGGTATCAGCTAAGTATTAGCCAAATACCAGGGATGTACCCTGTCCAGACTGGGTAAGTACCAGGTATAAATCCAGGTGCATACAGGATGTGTGTACCTGATACCTACAAAGACTGGGCGTTATTGTGAAATGACTTGTTTGTGTACTTGCTAAGTACTTAAAAGTACCAGGCATGTGCACAGTAAATATCRGGCTGTATTATATATTCCTACCTATAGGAATAATCTTATGAGGCTGCAGTAGCTGGTGGTCAGTGTTGTGGTTGTGTGGTCCTGAGGCTGCGGGTTCAAATCCAGGATGCATCAGGAAGAGTTCGCTCACCTGCAGAAGGAAGCAGCCAAAAAAAAAAAAAACCTCAAACCACCTATAAGAATCTTTTCTTTTACATTGTCACATTCCTGCTCGGTGATTTTCAATAATCCTTTGACTTTTTTTTTCACTGATAATCAAAAGTGTGCATTTCAGATAATAAGAAACATGTTTATTTAAGATAACTTTAATAACAGGGTGGCCTTTTGTATCTAGTATCTGATTTTGGATTCCTTCTTTTGTGGTTTCAAAACTTTAATAACTAAAGAGTCAAAGGAAATAATCTTAACAACATAAAATGGTGAATATGATCGACTTAAGTGCACAAATATGGCATTATTTTTCCTCTTTTGTGTACCTTTCATGAAATCTACTGTGTGTGATGTGACCAACGGATTAACCTGTCCTGATATCCTGGTGTTTGTTGCCAACAATTTATTACAAAGGCAGTTTTGACACTAAAGCTAAAATGACAGAGAAGTGTTTTCTGAAAACATTTTACCTGCTATGTAGGACTGAATCATCGTGTTGTGTATTTGTTTTTCTTTGTCATAACACAAATCCATTGTTTTTTTTTTTAAACTTGAAACTTTAGGATGAATATCATCAGGCAATAACAACATTAGSTATCATAAATGTGTTTATTTAAGCGCAGATTCCCCGGATGTTTGTTTTGCTTCTCAATCTCTGATTAGTTATTTGCACTGAATCCAGATGACGGTATTTAACTACTTGAATTATTTTAGTCAGAGTTGCCTCTTTTGTCCTCATTTTAACTGTAAAATTCAAACCCGACATAAACTCTGAGATTATAGCAGCTCGTAGGAAAAAAAAAAGAAAAGAAAATAACATTTGCAGTGTTTTGTGTGTCTGCTTCTGCGTTTATTACTGCTTTTTTCAGCATGTTCCCCTGATGTTATTAAACTGTCTATCATCGTGTGCAACGAGCAGAATGTAATAACAAAGCACAAGCTCTGTACATATGTTTATTCCACTGTTTCAGAGTAGACAGCGTGTAGTTAAAGTACAGACTGGTTAATGTTGCATATAGTTACAGAAGTTTACTCTGTAGTGTGAATATACTGTAAATGTTTGACAATTTACTGTCGATTCTTGGTGAAATGAAATGATGCGTTTTACTGTAAGTTGTTACACTGTAGGTGAACATTTCTGATCAGGGTGTCGGAATGACCTGACAGTTCTGTCCAAGGCTTAACTTTGTCACAAACTATAATATTAMCTTTTTGCACAATCCTCAAAAAAATCTGACTTTTTAAGAACAGTTTTATCTTTAAAAAGCAATTAAAAGACTAATGATCATATTTAGATGATAAACACAGATAAAGTTTTTTTATTAAATTTTTTTATTTCAATACTTTTATTGATTTGCTGTTTTGTAGCACTTTGTACGATGACATATTCGGGCCACTTTTCAGATGGAAGAAAAAAGGAAAAAAAAAACAGGAAAATTTTATGTAAAAAAGTCATAAATCTGGCAGAAATTTGCAACATTTAAACTAAATATTTTCTAACATGGTAAAGTCAGAAATTTACAGAAAAAAGAACGTGTAAATGTTAAGGAATGGATAAAGGGCCAATCTACCTGTTTTCACTACCTTCAGCATCTTTAATCTGCTCTAGTTTGAAAACGTTTTTTAGAGAAATCAAATCTGGACTAGATTATTCTACACTGATTGCAGAATATTTGTGAAGTGTGTGATTTGTGAAAGGTATACATTTGATTTTTGAAGCTTCAGTACGTGGTGGTTTCAGCACTTTTTATGTATTTTTTGAACAATTTCAAATTTCCGCCTTTAATTATGAAATTTTCTGAATTTTTCTAGTGAATTTTCCAGTTTGAGTTTGTTTTCTTGAAAATTTCTGAAATAACCTCAAAATTTGAGTTTTTTTGACAAAGTTTTGCTCCTCTGTTTTTTTCCTCTGCAAAGTGGCCCTGATATGCCGTCGTAACTT
>NW_013952845.1:192416-193693 GCF_001266775.1 Austrofundulus limnaeus | reverse complement strand
GTTTTGCACAAACTGATAAAAAAATAATAAAAAACCTCACTGGATGTGACAAGAAATTGCCTTCAGAAAAAACACAGTTTTCGCAAGAGAAACTCGGTCCACGGCACATGAGCGCCCTCGTGTGGTTGAACTAGATATGACATTTTGAATTATATTTTTCTCTCCACAATAAGAAGCCTTGGGCAGCCATTGTAAAGACATCCACTCCATACCCTACATGGACAAATTGTAAAAGTTTTGGTATAATTGTTGACTCCGTYGTGTGAAGAGTATGGATTAACTGTAAAATGAAGGTGTGAACCAGCTCACACCAGCTCAGCTCACCAACAGCACACTGATTTGTAACGTCCCCCTCYGCCCCTCTGAACTGCACAGAAGACAATCTCTATAGACATTTTTATTTTTTTCCCCAGCAAAGCACAGTGTTTCCACCGAGCACAACACAGACTCACTGYAAATCTGTTGACTCCATGCTTTTCTGCATCTCTTCTGCTCATTCGGACGATGATCGTGTTGAGCTGAAAACTATTTAGATCCTGGCAACAAAAGTCCTTTCTACCTCTTTTTCTTCTGTACATTGTGTTGTTTTCATGATGAACGCTGCTTATTCTGTGTGTGCTGAAAGTTACAGCAATCTTTAAAAGTGTTTTAACTCATGCTCACAACTAATTGCCAGAAATGTGTAAAATGTGCTGCCAGCCCATAACGACAAATGTTATTGTTGCATATAATTAACCTCAAATTTATTTGTTATTCTCTGTTCTGTCATTAAGGGTTTGTAAAGAACTAGTTTTTGAAGACGGTTTCTGTGGAAAAGTAATGAACATCTTACCTGTACTTTGAAGGACCTCAGTTTGTATTAAGTAGGTTTAATTTTGAGTAATCTGAACAAGACCAGGTCCAAAGTGGACTACTGCTATTAAACTTTTTAATTCATCATTATTTTATATAGATAGATTGATAGGTATTTTATTGATCTCAAAGGAAAATTCAAAATATCCAACCAATTACACTGAACTGAGGATTTAGTCAAATCTGGTCAATGTCCACAGTACATTTTCAGATTCACTCTTTTTAAGCTACATTTTGGTTCCTGAATCATCCTGATATCATGAGCATTTCCACAGACATCTCTTAATTTGTCTTGTTAATCACCATAATACATTAATATTTGGACTTACTCCTATTTTTAGTTTATTCTAATGAGGAATATTTGATTTAAGTTTAAAAAAAGAAACCTTAAATAGTATTTGGATATTATGATGTCCCAGCTGGAA
>NW_013952845.1:190543-192227 GCF_001266775.1 Austrofundulus limnaeus | reverse complement strand
AAATAAGTGTTTCAGTTTTTGTAACAGATGTCATTTCAGACAATTCATCCAATTGATACATTGTTAAAGCATTTATTTATTATATTTTGACAAAATGCAATTATCACAAATGTTTTATCAAAACACTATATCTGCCTTTTTCTCCACACTTTGGCACTTAATCCTTAGTTTGGTCACACAAATGAAATACAGTTTACACCTAAAGTCACTTCAAGGCGGAGTACAAAAAGTCAAACAATCACATTTTAGCTCCAGATTCTTATTATGACACAACTTGTTTATTTTTAATACATCAAGAGATAAATTAGTAAAAGTTATCAAAGAAACCCAACAGATTTTATCAAACTTTTGTGTCATATTACAGAAAGAAATTATTCCCTTTAAAAAGAAAAACCTCCAGCAGAACCAGAACCAGCCACAGGATTAGCGGCCATCTTCATCCAACACAGAAACTTATTTGCTGGAGCTGATGTGGCAACAGCATTTAGCTTTAGCACTTCCATTGACAATATGTGTAAATGTTAGGGGTGTAAAATTACCCATTAAATACAGTGCTTTAGGTTCARTACACGCTGCGTATCAAACAATACAGACTGAGTGTTGAAGGATCAGTGGATCTGTGTTCCACTATTCAACCTGGGCTTTGTTGTCGAGCACAGATCCACTGAGGAACTTGCTGTTTCAGCAAAATWTAATTTAAAAACTGTACTTTTAAGGTTAAACAAGTGTTCGAAATTAATTTCAATWAATTRCAAGTTAAAAAGGGCGTGGACATTTCTCTTTTTTGCATCAAAAACATGTCAAACCGTGAGACTAAATTATCGAATTGAACGGAATTGTGAATTTACTGTATCGTTGCACTCCTAGAAGTACATATTTCATAGAACAACCATATAATATAAAACTTAAAACAAGTTAATTATAAAATATTTTCTGCATGAATCATTATGATGGCTGCTTTGATCCTGGCCTTGTTTGGACCGGCTGATWGTTCATCAATCTGATAAAAAATTAAACAAACTGAGGTTTTTCAGCTATCTACAGCAGGTAAAACATTAACGATTCATTACTTTTCCACCACTTCAACAAATCTGAACCATCTTTCTAAGGTGTRAAAGACATGAAACATTTCATTAGTTAATTTAAGGTGTTATGTCTAAATCTCTAATTAAAACGGCTTAAACAACATGCTTGATGACTTGCGCCAAATCACTAAAACTTAAGTGCCAGCCATTCTGAAACGACMTGATGATGCATCGTTTAGCTGTGCTCACAATTATTAGCAATACAAACCACTTCTCTGTTGCCATAAGCTTTGCATGGGCTTGTAAAAAAATAAACCTTCAGTGACAGTGGTGACAGATGTGTTACAGCTGCACAAAAATGAATTTACACTATATTACAGGTTGTTTGTATAAAAGCATCAGTGTTAAACCAGATGATATAAACATTCTTTATGTAAAAACAATAGGAATATAACTCTTGTCAATGAAAAGTTTTATTGATTCAGTGAATAAAGTTTTTTTTTTCCTGTATAATCAGACATTTGACAGATGTGGGCTTTCATTCATTCTTTTTATTTTAATTACTAACCATTAAGAGAGGGAAGTCTGGGTCTCTTTTTTTTTTGTCACTTCAGTAGAAAATGAAACCAAATATTAGTTTATTTAGTTTTATTTATTTC
>NW_013952845.1:186925-188807 GCF_001266775.1 Austrofundulus limnaeus | reverse complement strand
CAAAGACATTTTCCTTTGGTGGCAGCTGATGAGGCAAGTCTTGTATATTAATGAAAATGTTGGTGGATTATAGTAAAAGTATTAATAATACTCAAATTGTAACTCAATTTTGACATTTCTAATTTAAATTTAGGATATTTACAAAGTCAAACAGGAAGGATGCTCTTCACTTAGTTTATTCATTTTTATTTTCTTATCTTTTTTTATTAAATACCAACATTCATCCCAGAAATCTGGGTTAAAACAAGACAGACAAACCTGACCACTGATCTCTACACATCCTTAAAGAGATGCTTCCAGCTCCTCATTGTTACAATAATAGGATTTTTCTCTGAATAAAATTTTATTTCATACGTTTGCATCATCTTTTCATGGTTGCTCTCATTCTGCTGTCTGGACTATGCAAAAAAATTAAAATAAAAAAACATTTCTGGGAATCTTATAGAAGATATTTTGGTGCCGAATCCTACAAAAGTATTCATTTAGTTTAAAATTTGTGGATTTAGCTGTTGGTTTAATTCATAGCATGGTTCAAGTTTTTTTTTTTAATTATGTCGGGAAATTTTAATACATTTGAATGAAACTTCTGTTTGAAATGTACAAATTCAGCTCTGGATGTAAAAACACAAGAAATAAATAGAGAGAAATTATGCCACTGATATAAAGTCCTTCATCTGGTATATAGTGATTGAAGCCAGAAGCCTCCAATCATCTGGAGGTATCTGTAAACATCCCAGTCCTCAGATCCTTCCTGCTGCTGAGCAGGAAACAGCTCATCYGACATGAATCACAGCTCTGATCTTTGCATTGACCTTTACAGTGCCGTGTGTGCAGAGTGACACACAGAAGGAAAGTTGTCCAGAACTTAGATGCACGTCTTGCACAAGGCTATTTGGTCCTTGATGTAGTCCCTGCAGGGGCAGATCCGTATRAAGGAGGGGTCCGATCTGACGCAGCTGAAGAGCAGAGGGTCCGACTGGAGCAGACATCGTTTCCTGCTGCTGTCGTAGGCAGGGAGSACAATGTGAGCGTTGGAAGACTCTGATGTTTGACAATCCACACTGTAGCTGGAGAGAAACAGRAAACAAGTGGTCAGTTAACTGCACTTTTAGAATCAACTGAACTCATATTCTCTTTTACTTTACGGTACATCATACACTTCAGTATTCAGACATGCAGCTTGTGTCAAACCTATACACTGATTTGTGTGAACGCATGGCAGCATCCACTACAGGTCCTTCTCAAAAATTAGCATATTGTGATAAAGTTCATTATTTTCCGTAATGTACTGATAAACATTAAACTTTCATAAATTTTAGATTCATTGCACACCAACTGAAGTAGTTCAAGCCTTTTATTGTTGTAAAATTGATGATTTTGGCAAAAAAAGTAAAGAAAAATCAAAAATCCCTATCTCAAAAAATTAGCATATTTCATCCGACCAATAAAAGAAAAGTGTTTTTAATACAAAAAAAGTCAACCTTCAAATAATTATGTTCAGTTCTGCACTCAATACTTGGTGGGGAATCCTTTTGCAGAAATGACTGCTTCAATGTGGCGTGGCATGGAGGCAATCAGCCTGTGGCTCTGTGAGCAGGTGCCAGGTCGTGCTGAAAAATGAAATCTTCATCTCCATAAAGCTTTTCAGCAGACTGAAGCATGAAGTGCTCCAACATCTCCTCCAAAATCACCTTCTTTAAGTGATAGAAAAGGTTGGTTGTGTTGGCGTCGGGCGAGGGAACGGTCTTGTGGCAAAGTTTGCAGATTACCGTTTTGTGCTCCGTGTCCGATTTCTTGAATCTAGCCTGGTCCTTGCCTTCCTACGCAGCTCCGCTCAGTTCTAGTTTCCTTCTCTGCTCCGTCTGGGACTTCTCCCATAGAC
>NW_013952845.1:183903-186564 GCF_001266775.1 Austrofundulus limnaeus | reverse complement strand
AGTGTTGTGTCTTGTGTCTTTAGCTCATCCAGAGTGTTGGGTCTTGTGTCTTAAGCTCATCCAGAGTGTTGGGTTTTGTGTCTCAAGCTCATCCAGAGTGTTGGGTCTTGTGTCTTAAGCTCATCCAGAGTGTTGGGTCTTGTGTCTTTAGCTCATCCAGAGTGTTGGGTCTTGTGTCTTTAGCTCATCCAGAGTGTTGGGTCTTGTGTCTTTAGCTCATCCAGAGTGTTGGGTCTTGTGTATCCCAACTTTCTCTTCACAATATCCCACAGATTCTCTCTGGGGTTCAGGTCAGGAGAGTTGGCAGGCCAATTGAGCCCAGTAACACCATGGTCAGTAAACCATTTACCAGTGGTTTTGGCACTGTGAGCAGATGCCAGGTCGTGCTGAAAAATGAAATCTTCATCTCCATAATGCTTTTCAGCAGATGGAAGCATTAAGTGCTCCAAAATCTCCTGATAGCTGCATTGACCCTGGCCTTGATAAAACACAGTGGACCAACACTAGCAGCTGACATGGCACCCCAGACCATCACTGACTGTGGGCACTTGACACTGGACTTCAGGCATTTTRGCATTTCCTTCTCCCCAGTCTTCCTCCAGACTCTGGAACCTTGATTTCCAAATGACATGTAAAATTTGCTTTCATCTGAAAAAATTACTGTTGTGGAATACTTATTTCTGTATCACCTTGACACTGTCCACTTGTTCATATCTTGTGATATCCCTGGACGTCATCATCAAGTTGACCTATTTCATGTATCTGGATGGGACAGGTTATGATTGGTTGTTAATTATCACATGGTGATAGCTGACAGTATAACATTGCTTGCCCGGCCTATGACAGGCGGGCCCACATTCAACAGACTTCGTGATTGCTTTCTGTTCCATGTCTGCCCATCAATAAATRACTTTATGATCATACCCGCAAGACTTGTAGTTGTCTTGCGAGTTGAAAAAGGGAAATATTTTTAGCCTTGGTGAAGTGTATTTGCTGTAAAATCTTTACAGTAAAACATATAAACTAAGAACAGACTACTGGTCATCCTTCATGAAGACCCAAATTCAACATGTTCAGCTATTGCTGCAAATTTAGCTAATGTTAAACTGTTATTAGCTAAAGTTAGCTTTCATAAGCTAACTTCACATTTTTGTTGATATTGCATCTTCGTTCTGCTTAGTTCAGCAAACCTGTGCTTTTAATGCTTGCTTCTTATTTTAGGAATTCTCAGCTACATTTTAGCTGTTTTACTACACAATTTTGCTGTTTTAGCTATTTTACAACAAATTGTCACTTTTTTGTACTTTTATGCTTTTTTTTCCCCTGCTAACTGGACATTTTCCACACCCGTTTTACCATCTGGGTGCTAATTTAAACTTGTGTCTGCTAATTAGAGTCTTTTTTCCTGCTATTTCAGATGTATTTCTGCTCTTTTCTACAGTTTTTCTGCAAAGTTTTACATTTGACTCCTTTCAGCTTTTCGAATTGAACTTGCATTAACAGTTTTACTTTTAAACAATTTCAGCTAGTTTCAGCAATAAGCATTCACACTAGCATTTTCACAGGAAATGCAATTTCTCTAGTTGAACAAAGACCAACAGCTGTATTTATAAAAGCATCTCTGATATTGATGACATGCAGAGCCTTATTGTGGATTCACACGTGTCAACACTAACATAAACTCACCTGGCAAGATTCTTAGCATCGTTCAGGTGTGGAAAGAACATCGGTTCACAGATCAGCCCCTCCCCCTGACACGCCTGTTTACATGAAACACCTGCGTTTGCTTTCAACACCTGCAGCGCGCTCAGAGGCGGCCAGCTTTTTGCGTCTGAACAAAAGTCCTTGAGAAAATAAAATAAAATAAAAAAAGTGATCAAGATAAGAAATTAAAATATGTAACTCCCAAACTTTCTAATCCAGATCTTCCTCACCTGTTTTTCAATCAGGACATTAACCCTCTGCAGCATTCCTTCACAGGTAAACTCATAGGGAAGGTACGGATCAATCTAAAACAGAAATGTAAGAAAAGAAATTAAGTTTTCCAACCATGTATTTGTCTGAGAAAGGAGGATAAACAGACCACATAAAGAAATAAAAAAAATCTTACACTGTGATTGAGAATAGCAGTTAGAGCTCTGTGCACATCTGTCTGGTTGGACATGTCCACCACCCACACATAAGGTTCTCCTATTGCTTCAGCATAAGGGTGCTGAGAAGTCACCTGCAGAAAAATACCAACCAAAAAAAAATCACTGATTTTTATTGCATTCACATCATGAAAAATATATTTTGCTAAAAACAAAATGAAATATGATTTTTTTCTGTTTACGGTGCTTCAAACAAGGCTGACCTCTCTTGTGTTGGGCTTCCCTTTGAAGAACTCAGAGTTCAGACTGCTCTGTGGAGGATTCAGCCTGGGGTTCAGGAAAATGCAGCCGTTGGCCAAAGCTTCCAGAGGAGCGGGTCCTTCGTAGGGGAACGACAGCCCTACAAAAACCTGCAACAACAAAAAGAGACTCATTTTATGGCTTTAACAGTGCAGAAGTTGAACAAAAAACCTCCCTACATGGAGTCCTGATGCATCTCAGTAATCTAGGTAAAAAATCAAAAAGAAAAAAATTGTATGGGTCTTCTGGACGGGTTCTTCTCTAATGAAAC
>NW_013952845.1:178040-182683 GCF_001266775.1 Austrofundulus limnaeus | reverse complement strand
TATTCTATTCTATTCTATTCTATTCTAATTGCATAGTAAAATGGCATTACTTAGCATGTAAATACTAGATAATTGCATGGCAATAAGGGGACTGTAAAAGAAAGGGTTACCAAATGAATTAAATTCATTTATTTTATTCTTCATACCTTACATCAGCAAAGAATGTTTATTAAATGAGATTTATTCTTTAACTCTGACTTGAGTTGTAACGTGAGAGCACATGGTGGCAGCAAACTTCAACAAAACAATTCCTGAAAACTGAGTGGCATCATTCATGGGAAAGCATTGTGTGAGTTTTTCTTTATAGTGCTCACAAAAACTTTAATTATTAGAGTGTGGTTATATATTTTATGTTTATAGCATAAATCAAAACACCACTTACAAAAAAGGTATTCTTGCTTTGTGCGATCAAAGGCAAAACCTTGATCTGCAAACTCAGCAATCAAACAGCTCATAAAACTCAAAGCTTTTTCTTCCACACAGCAATTTTGAACAAATTCTGTTAAAATTAGTTTTGGGTTGAATAATTTAAAATGTATGAAAAAAGGTTCTCTGAACTTTTAGAGGAGTTTATGTTAGCAGTTTCCCAGATGTTTGAGATGCAGGTTTGCACTCAGCTAAATCTGCTAAAAACCATGCAAGCTTATCTGCAAACATTATTCAACAAAACTGAATGAAATTCATTTAAAAACATTTCAAATCGTCAGRTTTCTCCAACACAAACTGATCTTTCTATTATACATTATACATSGACACACATTTAGAAATAATGATTCTGTTTTCTTCAGTTAAAATTCTTTCCACAATTTCTAATTAAACCTTTTTTATCATCCACCCACAGACATAATGCCCAGGTGAGCCAGGCCGGTGCAGACCTCAGTGGATTTTTGCTTTGAGGTGATGGAAGAAGAAATGTGCCCACCTGTCACAACAAGTGGRAGGTTAGGAATAAGACGTCAGGAAAAGAAAGCTAGGACTCATCTTGAAAATAAAAAAGGAAGTCTCAGTCAAAGCTTAGCTGTGGGCATCGTTTTGATTTTCCAAGATGTTAACAGTTAAACTAAACCATGAATAATAAATTAACAGAGAACATTTAGGCGAGAATTCAGTCTGTGGAATCATTTATCTGTTTAACTAAATAGATAATCTGTTAATCTATAAATAAACTTACTTTGCTTTGCCTCAACAAAGTCTGAACTTCAGTTCCTTTAACAATGCCGTGGTTTTTCACATAACTCGGAAGAAAAGTGCCGTCATCCACCGTCCCGTGGACGTCCATGTACTTATGGATAACATCCAGATAAGCATCTTTACCCTGCAGTACGCCAGCAGAGAGGAAAACACTCACAGTGCAACTGGGAACTTCAGAAAAACCAAAAAGCTTTACACTTGCTTTACTGCAGCTGTTTCTGATGTTACCCTCCAAAATGATGCACGCTTTCCGTACACCAGAGCCTGGTTTTGCCTCGTGGTGGACCTGAGCTGCTCGTGTTCCTCAGAGCTCAGCTGATGCTGAACCACGAAGCCGAGGAACGTGTTGTCTGGGGTGTGAGCTGTGTGGTGTGAGACAGGAAAAAAGATCAATAAAAACTTTACATTTTCTCTTGCATCTGCTGTTGAAAGTTGCCTTTATAACAATTAAACCAACTTTTTTAATGAATCAGTGCTCAGTTACCCAGCGTAAACCAGTGTAAACCAGTGTAAACCAGTGTGAACCAGAGAAAACCAGAATAAACCACCATAAACCAGAGTAAACCAGTGTAAATCAGAGTAAACCAGTGTAAATCAGAGTCAGAGTAAACCAGTGTAAACCAGAGTAAATCAGCGTAAACCAGAATAAACCAGCGTAAACCAGAGTAAACCAGTGTAAACCAGTACAAACCAGCGTAAATCAGACTAAACCAGAGTAAACCAGAGTAAATCAGCGTAAACCAGAGTAAACCAGTGTAAACCAGTACAAACCAGCGTAAATCAGACTAAACCAGAGTAAACCAGTGTAAATCAGAGTAAACCAGTGTAAATCAGAGTAAACTAGAGTAAACCAGTGTAAACCAGAGTAAACCAGTGTAAACCAGTACAAACCAGCGTAAATCAGACTAAACCAGAGTAAACCAGTGTAAATCAGAATAAACCAGTGTAAATCAGAGTAAACTAGAGTAAACCAGTGTAAACCAGAGTAAACCAGTGTAAACCAGAGTAAACCAGTGTAAATCAGAGTAAACCAGTGTAAATCAGAGTAAACCAGTGTAAATCAGAGTAAACCAGTGTAAATCAGAGTAAACCAGAACAAACCAGAGTAAACCAGTGTGAACCAGAGTAAACCAGTGTAAACCAGAATAACCTAGTGTAAATCAGAGTAAACCAGTGTAAACCAGTATGAACCAGAATAAACCAGAGAAAACCAGTATAAACCAGAGTAAATCAGAATAAACCAGAGTAAACCAGTGTAAACCAGAGTAAACCAGAATAAACCAGATTAAACCAGAATAAACCAGAGTAAACCAGAATAAACCAGAGTAAACCAGAATAAACCAGTGAAAACCAGAGTAAACCAGAATAAACCAGAATAAACCAGTGTAAACCTGAATAAAGCAGTGTAAATCAGTGTAAATAAGCCAGCATAAACCTGTGTAAACCAGTGTAAACCTGAATAAATTAGTGTAAACCAGTGTAAACAAGTGTAAGCCAGAGTAAACCAGTGTAAAACCAGAGGAAACCAGTGTAAAACCAGAGTAAACCAGTGTAAACCTGAATAAATCAGTGTAAACTAGAGTAAACCAGTGTAAAACCAGAGTAACCAGTGTAAAACCAGAGTAAACCAGTGTAAACCTAGAGTAAACCAGAATTAACCAGTGTAAACCAGAATAAACCAGAATTAACCAGTGTAAACCAGAATAAACCAGTGTAAACCAGAATAAACCAGAATAAACCAGAATAAACCTGTGTAAACCTGTGCAAATCTGTGTACACCATGTAAACCAGAGTAAACTAGAGTAAACCAGAATTAACCAGTGTAAACCAGAATAAACCAGAATTAACCAGTGTAAACCAGAATTAACCAGTGTAAAGCAGAATAAACCAGTGTAAACCAGACTAAACCAGAATAAACCAGAATAAACCAGAATAAACCTGTGCAAACCTGTGTAAATCTGTGTAAACCATGTAAACCAGAGTAAACCAGAATAAACCTGTGTAAACCNCAATGTAAACCAGATCAGGTGATAAAACTGAATGGGATAAAAGACATGCAGAGACGTACGGAACATGGTGTAGAACTGCAGGGGGCTCAGATTCAGGCCACCAAATGGACTCCTAAGATTATGATTCTTAGCCCAGAGTTCATGATTGAAGTCTGGTTCAGTGCCGAAGGAGTCCAACACACGGATCACACACCTGAAAAAACACACACACAGAAACATGAACAGTGATAAAAGCAGTCTTTTATTAGAAATAAAGCAGCAATACTTCAATAATTCTGCAAAAATAAACCAAAAGAAAAAAAGTGTCATAAACCAAATTCTAAAAGTGCTTCTATGTAAAAACATCAGTAGAATTATAATCCAGTTATTTAGCCTGTTGTCTGTTCAGACACAAAGACAAGAAAAACTAAGAGTCAAGACTGGTCAGCTAACAGAATTCTTCACTTGCCATGAAAAAATTGTGATCATGTAACGGCGTGTGTGTGTGTGTGTGTGTGTGTGTGTGTGTGTGTGTGTGTGTGTGTGTGTCTGTCTTTAAAATTAACCTTTGATAAATCATAAAAATCCCTCATTTCATTTAGATGTTAGTTGTTGATCAGCTGTAAACACGTTTGTGACAGAAAAGGTTTGAGTAAATTTATCCAAAACTGAAATTCTAAAAAAAATATTCAACCTCAGGAACAAGGATGTAACTTAAAGTCTACCATTGGGGGAGTGGGGGTATGCTCTCTGCCTATTTATCAGGATATTTTGGAGTACATTGTAAAGCTTCAAAATGTGATCTACTTCACTTTCCTGTTTTTTTTTTTTCTTTGCATTTACTCTCTTTTCTGTTCCAGGTCACTCCGACAATTAAGACTTACTTTTTACCCCCATTTTTTAACAACAGTAACAAATATTCAACATTTATRGGATGTGTTATACGACAAAAAWTTTCCAAGAGTATGTATTTACCTGGTGCACAACAATTTGGCCAGGAAAAAAATTACAACACAATTCAGAAAACGCAGCCATGTGAACAACAGACAAAAATCCTGCATGTCATTTTCTGCAGTTATGTCTAAATGTACATATGACGTGGTCAATTTTGTGAAACAGTTACCTAAAAACAACAAAAGCTTTGCAGCTGTGTACTTAACCACTTAATTTTTATTGTGTTGGAGCATAACACGCCAAACCACCCTGTAAATTATGCCCCTGCTCAGGAGGCTTTCGCCATATTGTTGTATTTTATGCTCACATTTACATCAAAAAAGTGCAGTTAAACATTAAACCTGTTTTAGCCTCACTTCTGGAAAAATTCCTAAAATAACCTCCCATCTTTGTGGTGATAAATATTTGCAGCGAGCACATAAAGGACAGGAGTGACTCTGAAGCAGTCCTCCACCMACACTTTGTTCTTTTGATTTAAAAAAATACATAAATAAGAATAAAGTTAGCTCA
>NW_013952845.1:176229-177800 GCF_001266775.1 Austrofundulus limnaeus | reverse complement strand
GTCCTGATGTAACAAGGACATTTGAGTTGTGCGTGTTAAGAAGCAGAAGACAAACTTTTCCATTACTCTTCATTTTTTCAAATGACCTTTATTTGTTCTCGTGTTTTGTTCTCTCTGTTCAGCTCTTTTGTTTGCCCTTTTCTTTAAAAAAAATAACTATTCAGTGACAGACCTTTTCAGTCTTTTTGCTCCATTTCTTTCTTTCTATTTTTTTCTGTCAGACCTCATCATCCTTGACACCTGGACTTTTATGTTTCAGATCTTCCTGTTATGATTTCAGGCATCAGCTGGCTGGTATTCTCTTCTCACAAGGTGAAAATTTACACATTCCTTCTGCAGACGTTATTTTCACCATCTTAGCTCCACAGTAAACGCTTCAGACAAAACTCAATGTTTTCTGTAAATCATTCATCATTCGGTGACTCAGATTTAACTCTGCTCTCCGTCTCGACCTCGACTCAACAAAAGCTTTTATTCCACTTTGTAATTTATTTCTTAGAAAACGTTCACATGCACATCTCTCGTTGCAAATGCCATGGAATTAAATTCATCTTGAACTTTCTATCTGCCTGCAATAAAACCCCTTTTAGCAGCTGCGGAGGGCTGATACTGACTTGTATTTGGTCCAGAATGACTTCAGCACAGACTGGATTTGTCTGAAGCCAATGATGTCTGTATAGATCAGRTCTGGTTCCACTTTTGGTTGACGAGAAGGACAGTTACTTATTAAAGGATCAAAAAATCTAAACAAGCAGAAAAAGACAAAGAAACAAGCAAAATGCATTTTAGATGATTATGTGAAAACTTTTATTTTATGATTTATAAACATAAACCAAGTTTAAGTTTTACATTTTTACTTTTATTCCTATGAAAACCATTGACTCACGTTTTGAGGTCCTGTTTGGATGCAGACAGGTGAAGATCGTGACCTAAAGTGTAAACCGTGGCTATAAGATCACTCCACTGAACCAGCTCSCCCAGGGGCCCGCCACTGAAAGCGTTCTCCACTATTTTTAGATTTGCTTCTTGTGTAACCAAACCTGGATGCACCAGAATCTGAGGGGAAGAAACAGATGTGAGGACACAAATGAGCCACATGTGCGGCTTTTCTGACCCGACTTTAAAAGCCTTCTGATCAGTCACTAAAGTGACAGAGCTGGGTGACTCATTTCCTCCAATCACAACAAATCTCTTTTCAATTTGATTCTAATGTGTGTCTTTTCTTGGGGCGAGGAGCTTGTATTTTCTTGTTTGGTGACTTGTTTCCTGTTTTTACCACCACTGAAAGAAGAATCTTTAACACTCTGCTTAACTTGTAAAGTGGGTTTTATCACAGGGACTCATCGGGAAACTGTTCATGTCTCTCTGACCATTTAAAAACAAACTAAACTAAATAAGACTAACAGAAAAAAAACCTCAGTTTAAGTAGAAATGCAAACACACGTTTTGTATTCAACATCTGCGAAATGATGGGAAATGACTGGGAGAATAAAAATATATACAGCGGGTAAAATAAGTATTGAACACATCAACATTTTTCTCAGTAAATATATTACTAGAGGTGCTAATGA
>NW_013952845.1:172346-173923 GCF_001266775.1 Austrofundulus limnaeus | reverse complement strand
ACATATTTCTGTAACAAATTAACCTTTTTCATTTTCTTAAATATACACATTGATCTGGCATTTTTAATGGTATTCTTCATGTAGTGAATTCACTCAGAGCAGGTAGAGTATCCAGAAATTTTACTCAAGTAAAAGTAGAAATACTTCCTTGTGGCACACCAACAAAGTTAGCAAGTCGAACTCATGGCTGCCTCTTGGGGAGCCAGCCATAAACACCACCTAACAACCCCACCTCATCCCCCCTTTGCCCCTCTAACCACCGCTTAATCAGGTGGGGGTCAGGAGGACCCCASCACCACACCAAACATGAGTGGGCTCGTATGGATCCCACTAAGACAGCGGGAGGGTTGAGTAAAAAAAAACCCACAGAGTATTAAAAATACTCTTAAATGTACCAGTACTTTGTTTTTTTTTTTTTTCAAAAGGTTACTCAAGTAGATATAACTGAGTAAATGTACACAACTCTTCCAACAGTCAATAAAATACTATTAAAATAATAATAATTTACTAAATGTATTCACCTGTTGAGCTTTGCTCTCTGTCAGGTTGTGTTTGGCTGACAGGGAGCGTCCCGCCTCCACCCAGATCCCCTCCATGCTTTTGATTCGTTGTTGGATCCAGGTGAACTGGCTTTTATCCCCCAGAGTTTGGTACAAACCTTCTAAACTGTGACGTAAAACAGCTCTGCCTGCTCCTGGCTGAGAATGTGAAAAAAGAAACAAAACAAACAGTTATCCGATGGGGCAGCCTTGGACCTGAAACATCTATTTGGCAAAACTGATTCGCAGAAAAGCAAAAAAAATCAAAGTGGGAACTGCTACTTTGGGCAATTTTGTTAATTTTGGTTCTGAAGCTGATCAAAGTAGGAGTTAAAAAACATTTAAAGTCTTCCTAGAAATTGTAGAAGTTCTCTTATTTTGCTACAAAAAAAATCAAATGGAAATTCTGCAGCTGTATGAGCCATGCACACAGTTCTAATTTATTTGGACTTTACCGTTTCCCCTGCAGCTGGTGGTCTCTCTCGGCCTGAAAGAACCGGACACCAGGACTCGACCTTGACGCAACAGAAAACAGAAAATATAGGAGCAGTTACACAAACAAAATATCACTTCTCTCCTTCAGACAAACGACTCACTTGATATTCTCATTGAGCAATGCTCCTTTTAAAGTATTACTGCAGCCTGAGCAGCGAGGCGTTTGCTTATTATTAGAAAAGGTTTCAAACGGCCCACCCTGCTGACCAATACACAAACAGACCCCAGTTTAGCAGGGCTGACATCGCCTCGCGTTTGGACTCAAATTGCCAACAGCTCGTGTGTTTAACACCACCTGGGTACCTCGCTGAGGTAAATGATGAAGGAGCACAGCGACCCGTTCACACCGTAGCTGCTGTAGCACGGGTCGCTCTTCCACATGTCCTTCATCCACTGCAGCCACGGACACACAAACACAAACACACACATATTATCACACTCAGTTCAGTGCAACAAACATCCATATACAGTGGTTTGCAAAAGTATTCATACCCCTTGAACTTTTCCATATTTTGTCACATTACAACCACAAACATAAATATA
>NW_013952845.1:169170-171021 GCF_001266775.1 Austrofundulus limnaeus | reverse complement strand
TATGTTTGTGGTTGTAATGTGACAAAATATGGAAAAGTTCAAGGGGTATGAAAACTTTTGCAAACCACTGTATCTTCACGGGAGCCTTTTCAATTAAAATGTTTCGTTACCTTCAGTTTCCCYTTACACTCAGGAAATCCATCTGTGGGCAGCAGTGGGCAGTTTTTATCTTCAAGTTCTTCCTCTAAGAAAAATAAAAACACAAATTATTTATTCCAACAACCCTTAGCAAAAAGTAGCATATGCAATTATTCTTTAAGTATACTAATTTTAAACCAAAACAAACAAAAAATGTATACTTCCAGTTTACTTTTTACATACTTATCTGATTTATACTTAACCAAGTTTCTTACACTATTCTTGGATTGTACTAAAAGTATACTAAAAGTTTAAGTACACTACATATTACTGTTTAAACCTTTGGCCAAGATAAACTTGAAAGTACATTTTCACACAGACTGGTTTATCTGTAGTATATTTCAAGATTAAACTAAAAGTATACTTAGAAGATTATTTTCAGTATATAAACTCATTGTGGGCCAATTCAGTCCTAGAAGTATACTTGTTAGGAAACTGATGGTATACTTATATCAGTGTACATGGTAAATAAAGGTACACTTAGGGAAATACACTTTTATGTACTTTAGTATACTTAATGACGTGTACCTAAAGTATACTTCTTTTTGGTGAGTTTAAAGGCATTAAACAAGTAGCTATACTTAAAGTATACTTTTTATAAACAAAAAAAAAAATGAAGTCCCAATTTAGAACGAACAAGTATTAAACCAGTATACGATCTAGTACACTACAAGTACATGGTGCCTAGTATACTTGATATACTTAAAATATACTCAAGTATATGTATTAAAATTAATTTCAAGTATACTGCTTTTTGCTAAGTGAACTTACGGACTTGCAAATATTAACAAATAAATATTTAACAAGAATTACCTGCTTATTTTGATCACAGTACACATTTTTATTAAATAACTTTCACAGTTTTGTGTTTTGGAATTTGCAGAGCCAAATATGCAAAAAAAAAAAATTTGAATGATATTACTTTTTTCTCAACTGTTTTAAAAAAAATCAAAGTTGTAATTCATTTGTGTAAATAATTGCATGTAGAGCCATAGTATTTTATTTAGACGTGGTTAAAAAAACAAGTAGACTATAAATCGTATGAACTGTTTATATATTTTTAAAAATGGCTGGCCAAGAAAGTTCACAAGTTTCAGTTCCTGTTTTACAAGTATTTTTACAAGTTTACTTGTTTGTAAAATCAAAAGTACGACAGGTTAACATTATTTGCTGTGTAGTTGTTATTCAGGGCTTTAATTCTTTATCAGTTAGTTTTCCTTCTCTGTACAGAAACTGTTTAATTAAATTAAATACATACGGTTTGATTTTCTGTATATTGCCTCCAAACTGCGTTCTTTTAGGAACGTTCCTGTCCCTGAAAATAAATACATTTTCAGCACACAAAYCAACAGATGATATGTGACCCATCATCTCGAAATGAGGATTAAGTCAAATTTGGTCAAAATGACCTTCAGATTCTTGGCTTTAAAAGCTACATTTTGACACCTGGATCATCCTGTTATCATAATTAAATCCATATATATGCTTAATTTGTCTTGTTGGTTACAATAATACATAAATATTTGGTCTGAATCCTAATTTTATGTCATTTTAATGAGGATTTTTTGATGTTCTTATAAAGAGGAAACCTCAAATTATATTTTAATATTCAGATTTCCCAGCTAAAAAGAAACAAAACATTGATAACTCACAGGGAACATCTCAAAATTTTAAGAGGTTTTTCCTCAAAATCAGTTTTTTTGTTGCTACTCC
>NW_013952845.1:166710-168608 GCF_001266775.1 Austrofundulus limnaeus | reverse complement strand
TCAAGGATCAAAGTGGCAGATCAAGTAAAATCTGGCAAAAACATTGGTGAATGCCACAAATTCTCCTAAATCACTCGTACGCACAACTTAAGAACAAATCTGTGCGTACGAACGGTTCTTCCATGAGGCCCAATGTTTCATATTTAAACTCATCCTTTTTTACGACTTGTTATTTTCTAAAGTGCTGCTTTATTTTGGTCACTGCTTTCCAACAKGGTAGCGTGTCTTCATGTTGGCTCAAATCAAACCTACCCTGCTTCACTTCTCGTTTCTGATCTTGCCTTTTCTCCATCTGCAGCTTCAGGAGCTCCTCCATTTGAGTCAGCTGTCGGCGCAGCTGGACTTTATCTGACCGCAGCTCACTGATCAGCTCCTCCCTCTGCTGACCTTTGGCTTTCTCTGCCTCCATCTTCACCTGCAGGACGTGCAGTTCCTCTTTGTAGTCCTTCAAACGAGGCGGGGAAGAGACTGAGAAATGAAACAAAAAAATAAAAAGAATTATCCCTCTGCTAGTCTTTAGCTCAGAACAAATGGTCTGTTAGCAAATAACCAGTGTTAAATGCTTCAGCTGCAAAAAACAAAACAAAATTCTACAACTGTTTTCATTTAAGGTAAATGYTTAAACATTTGCATGTTTAGTGGAAGACACAAATTTATTTCCACAGATACAATATCGACTAACATATACACACAACATCACATATTATCTTTCATTTACACAAAAATATCACATATCACCCGACATATACACATAACATATGACATAACACATCACTTACCTTACATATCCCAATACATATACATCTTACATAGACAGAAATACTTATTTTTGACACAAATGGATTGCCATACCGACCATTTAAATCTYATGAAGCCTGTTCTGTCAGCAAGAAAACTATTTTGTTTTCAAAAGGTTTCATCTCACAGAGCACAGAAAATTTATTTGAGCTGTTTCTAATTTGTTGTTTGCTTATTTTAGTTAATCTCTCCTCTTGTGTGTTCAGCTTTACGTCAATCAGTGGGGATTATTCTTCCTAATAAGATGGAAGCTTTACTAAAAAACAACTTTTATTCCACAAGCAGAACATTAAGAAAAAATAGCAAACAAAAGAAAAGGTGTATAGCAGCTCATACATGTCAGGTTGTACGGATTGTCCATAATTTACACGGATTTTCCATCATTTTGCRAGCATATGGGTGWAKAAAGCAATCTCAYGGATGTTTTCATGTTTCACAGATTTTTTTCAAAAACTCAATTTCAAASTTATGSCTTTATAAATTATACACCTCATTTTAGAGCCTGYAGGACATTAAAAAACAATAAATAACATCAAATATCCATTTCCATCCTCATTTCCTCTTGCTTTCCTCATCCCCCCATGTGATTGCTATTAATTATTTTCAAAACTTACAGATTTTTGAAGCTTATCATATAGGTAAGCATCCAAGTAACAAGTTTTTTTTTTGAGGATTTGTCAATTTACTAACCAATTTTAATCACTTTAACTTTTATTTTGTTACATTCAAAACATAAAAATTATACTTCTTTACAATTCAACATGTTACACATTTAAATATGATCAAACTCATCCGGACGAGTCGTTTGTGCACTCTAAAAAYGTTCATGCGCTCTTTCTTTAAAGAAAATGTGTAAATTGCACAATAGTGGAACCAGTTTGGTAGGTWAACTCAACACTTCATTACTTAAAGTGTGTAAAAGTACTTCTTTTTTTACTTTCCTGTTTATTGTGAGCAGGTTTATGACTTTTATTTAAGTGCTTTTCTTATCAGTGAAATTTATTTTTTTTTTACCAGTCATTTTCTGTTAAAATATTTTTATTTTTACTTATTTATTTCATACATTATAGATCTCCGATTGTCGGGCACATTAAAGGTAG
>NW_013952845.1:158792-164353 GCF_001266775.1 Austrofundulus limnaeus | reverse complement strand
ATCTCAAGTTAAAAAAATAACATTTAGGGGATTTTTTGGGGGTTTTTAACACAGTGGCGGGTCATTTTGACCCGAAGACAACAGGAGGGTTAAAATAACTCAATGTGACTACATTAGCTGCATAATTTAGCATTCGCTTTCAAAAAAATACAAAAATTAAACATTCAACTACCTTTTTTGCAAAGATTAAGAATACAAATCATAACGGTAACTGCACTGCATGAACAATAACAAACTGTTTTATTAAAAACCGTTGGCTGTGGATGAGGATACGTACCAGGATAAAATAAGGCAGGCTCAGACACCACAGGACACAGATCCCCAGCAGCACAAACAGAAACCTCATGAGGGTTTGCTTTGGTTTTCTCATGATTCACAGGGGCTGCAGGTTAGACAGCAGGTTGGATGTTTTAATAAAGAAAAGAGAAATATATTTAAATGGAATGCTTCCATAAAACACAACAAAGCAGCAATCAGTGTTAAGCTTTTCCTGCGGGGGTGGGGGTGTGGAGTTAAAGGCCTCTGCTATTTTAAAACAAACTCAAAAATAAGGAAGGAGAGGACTTGGGATATAAGATGACAAAAAATACAATTTGTGAGGATTTAATTTTTTGTGTGTTTTTACAATAATCTGTAAATATATTATGAATCAAAACAAGCTTCAGGTCAGTGCGAGTTAAACTGTGGTTTCAAATTGTTTTCAAACTTATATTTTACCCCTAAAATGTTTGGTTAATTGAACCCGAGTCATTGCTGCTAAATTATTAATTTTTTGTCCAATCCTAGTTCCCAACCCAGATGAAAAAATATTATACTAAGTGTACTTTAATGTACTAGAAGCCACACTAATCATCAGTATACATCATATATAGATCATATTCCTGAAATTTAACAACTTTAAATATACTTAGTACATGTTAAGTGTTTACACTTAAAGTGTACTAAGTATATTTGAAGTTGTTCCATTTTAGTATTTAAAAGTATGCTTAATACACTTAAAATTGTGCTTTTGTGCAACTTAAATACAACTAAAGTATATTTAGTATTAAATTAGTTGTTTCAAAATAGCACTCTTTAAGTATACTGATGATTAGTGTGGCTTCAAGTACACTAAAGTATGCTATGATTTAGTATATTTAGTATAATATTTTTTCACCTGGGAAGTGCCTCCACCCTGCATGTCCTCCTGCTCCACCACACCTGATCTGAACGCAGTGATTTCTGAACAGTCTGAAGAGATTCGATCAGGTGTGGTGGATGAATTACTGAAACCTGCAGGGCAGAGGAGTTTTAGGACTACTGAACACCAAAACTCATGAGATCAAGTGTTTATCAGCTGCGACACGAAGTCCCAGTTGTTTGCTTCTAGTGGTGAATTTACCTAATAAATCAAATCAAGCTTGACGTTAAATGTTTTAGACCTGGGAGGGATGTTCCTGCTGCYGCTGCTTCCTCCGTCCTGTCTCGTCTGTCAGGTGATTAACAGCCTCTTTTCACATTTCGGCGTGTCACTTTATAAGTTTGTCTTTTTGCTTTGCTGAGAACATGTGCACTGTCCGAAAGGATCGTGGAACAAATCAGGCCAAAAGCTGTCCACTCTGTTCAGGAGCCACTTTGATTTGCCTCAATCAGTGGCTTCACAGCTGGAAACTGTGAGATTAATGAGTTAATGTTCAAAGGAACAGGATGAGAGGAAAAAAGGGATGTATAAAAATGAATTTGGTTTTAAAAATATAACAAATTTAAAATTTGTTTGGAGTTACTTTGCCAAGCATTGGTTAGAATGAAAGTAACTTTTGCTTCGGTTCATTTCATGTTTTAGTCAGCTGGGCTTTTTTTTTTTTCTCTTTTCCAGACATTTCCCCAGAAGTGTTTAGGATTGTTTTAATGTATTTTGGTAAATACCAGTAGTTTTTTTTTTATTTGGTGTCCATCCATTGTGTTTAGTTTGGTTTAAGCAGTGACTGGAAAGTTTCAAGATGTAAATTTAGCTTTTTACATATTTTTACAGCATGACTCAAAAAGGGGGAAAAACAACCCTTACCTTCAGGATTTAAGTGAATCCTTCTCATGCACCAAAAATGATCCAACTATGATTTATTCTCCAGTCATTATATCTCCCAGTTCTCTTGATAACATGAGAAAAAGAGTTCCTCTGACTGGTTTCTTAGGTGCGAGCATATTTAACAAAAGAACAGAAAACGTTCAGTCGTCCGTTTCTCCAAGAAACCGGTTCAACAACCTGTTCTGCTTCATAGCTCCATGCGGTTAAACACAWTTTTTTTAAAACATTTAACAATAAACAGCATTGTCTTCCAAACTGTTTTACATTTTCAACATTTTTCAAGCACTTAACATCAATTAAAACAACATTCAAACAGTTTCTAAACATCAATCAGTGTTTGTCTTTAAAGATGAAGAAATGAGACGAGGTCAAAGAGGAACTTGTGGCTCCACCTGGTTCCAAAATGCCTAACACATGTTAAACCRTGTAGATAAATCAGGTTTGTCTGTTAATTAATTAATTAATTCATTAAATCCTTTTCTTGAGACATTATTCACAGTTACATCCCACACTTAACCAAAACCAGAGAACAACTTTGCCCGTTCATTTCTTTACTATTTAATTCTAAAATCCTTATTTCTCCACAGATCCCTGTTGTGGCTGAGGCCCTGACTCTGCTTCTTTCTGTTTTCAGCTGCAGAAAGAGGAAGCATTGCATCACGAGGAAGTATAAATGTTGCTCAAATACTACAAGAAGAAAAATGCAGCACAGCAGAAGTAAACSCTTAAGTTTGATACCATTGGAAGCAGGTTAATCAAGTTATTTCATTTAGTTTCACAGGTAAAGTACAACGTGTTTTTTTATAAATAGCTGAAACCAAAACAAGCAGCTTCCAATCTTAGGCATCGTACTTCATTTGTAAAACCAATCAGTGAGGCAGAACAGTACAGGTTTTTTGTAATGCTAATAATGGACTGTGTGTGTGTGTTTGTGTGTTTATTTTTTTTTATATGGATTAGCTTTTATAACTAAACCATCACACTGCAAAAAATGTCCACCTAACCAAGTTTTAAAATCTTAAATCAGCCAAAAAGTCTTTTTGATCTTGTTTTGAGACTGATTTACTAAACAAGAACTGATTGTGTAAGAATAATCATCTTGTTTTCAGAATGTGTAAGATTATTTGTCTTGTTAGTCTGAAAATTTGACTCAAATTGAGTAAAAAAATTCTATCAATGGAGTAAGAAAATTTTACTTGGTAAGATTCTTGAAATACTTGATTTGACTCAATTTTTCCTTATTTCAAGAATTTTACCAAGTAAAAATTTCTTACTCCATTGATAGAATTTTTGACTTAATTTGAGTCAAATTTTCAGACTAACAAGACAAATAATCTTACACATTCTGAAAACAAGATTATTATTCTTACACAATCAGTTCTTGTTTAGTAAATCAGTCTCAAAACAAGATCAAAAAGACTTTTTTGCTGGATGTAAGATTTTCAAAATTGGTAAGATGGACAGTTTTTGCAATGTTTTACRTTTCAAATGACACATTTTTTGCAATTTTGCACCAATATTTATTTATCTAACCACTGTAAGAAAAAGCATAATGTTCCTTTTAAAAGAAGAATTAACTGTGCAGTTTTATCTGAGCACAGAATTGTATTTTATGAGGAGTAAAACCTTGCAACTCTACAGTTTAATGTTACTGTACCCTGAAGTAGGTTTGGTTTACTCTGAAATTCTTGGAGCTGCAGCAGTAACTCTGTGAATGGCAGTAAATTACTACAGCCCTGTTTTTTTTTTTTGTTTTTTTTTKTTTKTTTTTTTTGTCAGATATGCAATCAATGATCCAGGTGAAGTGGTGTGACGCTGCTTTTAGTGCAGCGATTGATCCAAGTAATGTTTACAGCAGAAGAACCACAGAGGTGCTGTCAGGGGAGTTTTCCTTTCCTTTTTTTGGTCTCATTCTCTCTCTTTACCACAGACTGTCACAGCATTAGTTTTTCAAATAGATATTTATGCTAAATATCACACAAGTTATAAATGGAATCATATTAAAAGAAAACAAGGACACTAAATGGAGTAACCTCTCCTATTCTGCTGTCAATAGATTATTTCATAGTTGAAATGTGCTTAGTGAAGCCCAGCTTTTCCGGGTCACAGGTCAACTGGATAAAAGCTGAGGTTACTATATGAAGACACTAATGGAGTTATGCAAACTCAATGAGCTCAAAAAGCACGTTTTGATATTTATGAAAAACCTCAAATGTGATCCTAAAGAACAGTTTAACACAAATCAGCTTAGAGAGAATACATCAGGTTTGTATAACGGTGTAAATTTTACCTGTTGAATTCGTCCAACTACGATATTTCCATAGAAACCTCTTTTTTTTTCAGAAAAACATGAGGTAAGCGCGCTTTGCACATTTGTGATCAACTACGAAATGGTCTGTTACTGTAGGTGTAAAACTGCATGGTTGTGTTTTATGTTTAAACTGTTTGGGTTCAACATCACCTCTGATGTTAATCATAAAAAAATCTTAAAAAATCGAACATTTTCTGTTTTACAGGATTTAACTTGTTTGTAAATTGACTTAAAATGTAGTTATTTGGACAAAAGGACCATTCTGTGGAGTTGGTTCCAGATCAAGCTAACCAGTCAGGTTAACAGTCAGGTTTAGTTAATCCTACAGCTTCTTTCAACTTCTGCTTTTCATTGATTATTTCATGACAACCATTTATGAAAAGCTGCTGTGACAGCTGGTGTTCTGCACTCACTGATGCCACAGGTTAGATATGATGTCATTTCCAAGGTATTTCACGTCATTGTTTTTGTCTCAGCCAGGTTAGATGCTTTTAAAACCGGTTCAACCACATGGTTTGAACAGGCCACAGACGGTTCTGTCTGCTACTCTGGAYCAGTGAATTGGTTTTAACATACAGAGCAAATAAAAAGAAAAGAAGAGATAAATGCTGGTTTTCACAACTTTTGAGTTTTTTCTTTATCACTTTTTTAACACATACTGGAATGGAACTGGGTTAAGCAGATGGAAAATCAATGAGCATGAATTTGATAAAGCTGGGTTCATTAAAGACAAACTGCATGGCTGAATAATAATTATTTGTGAAGTCACTTTAACAACTCTTGTTTGTTTATTCCAGTACTATAATGTAATTTTATTGTACTGAGGAGAAAATTGATTTTTAGTTGTAAGTGTGAAATCCTCTTTGTGGATAAATTTAGGGCAGCAGAAGTCTAATCTATGGATTTGTTTCTTCTTTTTATCAATGTGTCACACCACTCTGACCCTATGGGGTGCCGTTTGTAAAGTTACACAGTCAAAAATGGCACCAATATTTTTGTTTTATTTAGCCTTTTATAAGAAAAAGAGAACAGATTTATTTTTCAAAGTCAGTTTTTCACCATAAGATACATTTATAAATGCCATAGTTTATAAACTAAATATTTAACTTACAAATTAAATATTTAGCTAGCTACCTAAATATTTAACATGCTAGATAAATATTTAAGTTGCAACTTAAATATTTA
>NW_013952845.1:154062-156647 GCF_001266775.1 Austrofundulus limnaeus | reverse complement strand
ATATTTAAGTTAAATATTTAGGTAAATATTTAGGTAGTCACCTAAATATTTACCTAAATATTTAGGTAGGTAGCTAAATATTTAATTTGTAAGTTAAATATTTAGTTTATAAACTATGACATTTATAAATGTATGAATCATATGGTTAAAAACTGACTTTGAAAAATAAAAATCTGTCCTTTATTTCTTATAAAAGACTAAATAAAACAAAAATAATGGTGATAATTTTTGATTGTGTAACTTTACAAACGGCACCCCATATGACCMCCTCCAGGTAACATTAATGCTAAAAGCTTCCAACAATCCCTAACCTCTACCTTCTGGCTTCTCTCCTGGTGTTCCTGTGTGCCCAAAGGCAAAGCAATCATTAGTTTTTGAGCGAGCGTGGACGCTCAGCAAACAAAGAGAAAGCAGGGAGCGGTTCAAGGGGAGATGCTCATGTCAGATACATTTAAAGGCTGAATGTCACTCAGGTGAGTGCATAAGGACACAAGTGCTGCTCTGAAATCTCTAAATAAAAAAAAAGTTGGAAACAGATGAAAGGAGCCTAACTTTTTGTTGTGTGAAAGTGTGAATTGAAACGATGAGCGGAGCACTCCTTCACATGCTGGTCTTGTTGACACTCAGCCGTCAGCCTGAAAGTGACCTGAAGGTCACAGCTTCCTCTCCAGAGGAGGAGAGGACGTTCCGAGGTTCTCGCTTTGAGCTCGTGGCTCTGAAGCTCCCTTTTCACGGTGCCCAAAAGTGGTGCGAAGAGAACGGAGGAAGTCTGGCGATGATCCCTGATGAAGACACTCAGCTTTTTCTTGAGAGGCGCATGGACTCTGGAAAGGACATGTGGATTGGACTGGAACCGTCAAATCAGCAGCATCTTTGGAACGTTGATGGTAAGAACTGCAGTGTTTTCAAAGAGAAAGTCAAATATGCTAAAATGTTACAATCAGAACCTTTTTAATTAAATGTTAAATATTTTACTCTGACAGCACATTAAGAGAGTTATAGCTGCTTTGACACCAAATAAATTTACAAAAAGTAAAACTTCTTTGCAGAATTATCCACTCATTCAAGGCATTAAGTGTTTATTTTTATCATCAACCATCCTTTGGCTTCTTACTTTTAGTTTGACTGTATCTGCAGAGGTTCAGCTTGATTTTCATTAGAATTTGGAACTAACTGACCCTAATAATGACAAAACATCTTAAAGCAAACTATCATGTTTCACAGAAGCATTGTGGCGGGGGGCTTCTGCTGTGTCTTTAAATCTGAACATTTTATTTTAGGATCAACTGGTCAGAAACGATTCTAACAGAAAAAATGTAAATAAGCTGTGGTGGCTTTAAAGTAAATAAAAAAACATTGAATTTCTTACAGGCTGCTTGTGTTGGAGACAAGTTTTAAACTTTTTAAATTATTGTTTGTTTGGTTTTTTTTGCCTATGATTCCCAGACATTTTTGTTATGTGATGCTTTTCCACAAATGTGACGCTTAAGACACTCAAATTAGTTTTGTGTTTTAAAAACTGTCATTCCACTGACTAAAGAGACTAGAGGCAATGTCATAGTAAAGAAACGTTAGAGAAAATAACACTAGAGCAGTGACTTTGACAAGTCAAACTTTCCAATAACCTGAGGTGCAGCTTGCCTGCATGTCTAAATGTTGGACTATAGATTTAAACAAGGCCCTGCAGGTTTCATATGAATAAAAATAATAAAGCCAATATATTGCTTACTTCATTCCTGAGTTGTATTTTTCATTAAACCAAATTTGGAAGATATTTGAGAATATTTATTTTGCAGCTGCCCTGGCTCGTAATGCAGGAGCCAGAGAAGTGTGCAGGWGGAGCCTTAAACTGCAACAAAACCATCTGCCTTTTTGATTTGACAAGTAGTCAACTGTCAGTTTTGACTTGTGTCATGTCATTGGTACAATTTTTCTATTTATTTCAAAATACTAATGTTTAATTCACTCGTGTTCTTTTCAAAATATCCATTAATCAACAGCATCGWTGTTTTAATCATCTCTTCTTCATTATATTGTTTGAAAAGCAGCAATCAAGAGTTGATCTCTGTGCTGTCTCGTTACATTCTGCATACTGATAACTCATTAGCAGCTAGGAAAAAATATGTTAGAGTATTCTGTTCTATGCGGGGATTTGTTTTATTTATTTTATTTATTGTTAATCTTTACCTAGGCAAATCCCACTGAGATCACAGATCTCTTTTTTTCAAGAGAGGCCTGGTTCTGAATGTATTACTGTATGTTAATTCATTTCAGAGGGCACAACTTCATACTACATGCAAACATTAATCCAAAAGCTGAAAGTTTTGATTATTTTAACTGCAGCACATTAAAAAGGCTCAAGTTTTTTTTAATATATTTTTTATATCAAACAACTTATAATCCTGCTAAACTGCATTCATTCATGTTTGAGTCATACGGAGCCCGCGAGGGGACACGGGGATTTTTTTCTTTCGTTACCATGCAATACCTTTGCGTTCCCTCGTAATACCTTTGCGTTCCCTCGTAATACCTTTGCGTTCCCTCGTAATACCTTTGCGTTCCCTCGTAATACCTTTGCGTTCCCT
>NW_013952845.1:148474-153457 GCF_001266775.1 Austrofundulus limnaeus | reverse complement strand
TTACAGGTTCTGGGTCTGCCCCAGGTTTCTGCCAAAGGCCACTACCTRAATAAATAGATTTTCTTATGTTTTCAGTGAATGTTTTTCTCTTTCTTTAGGTCCTCTTTCATGGCTGGATGGCTCACCTGTCACCTTTTCAAAGTGGGTCAGAAGGCCACCGCCGGGCGCCACATGTGGACACATACTGAGCAACTCAAATTTCCATTGGGCGGCCACAACAGACTGCAACCAAAAAATGCCTTTTATCTGCCAGTTCGGTACGCATTCAAATGCCAGCGTCTTTTCTTAGAGTCTGRGCGAAGTCATAAACTGAATCACTTTGCACATTTACCTCCTTGAACTGCTGTTTTTCTCAGGTTCTGGGAAAAGCATTATCTGCGCGKGTCACAACACCACTCTGCAATGCGCCTCTGGTCAAGTGTTAATGATAGACGGTGGCTTCTACGGTCACAGCAACACTCATTGCTGTCGGTCCAGGCTCTCTGCGCCAACATTTGCACCCGATGAGTGTGGCTGGGTGGATGTTGGAGACCCTGTTAAAGGTAACACACACAATCTATCAGGTCTGAATAAACTCATAAGACAGATATTAATCATATTTTAATTCATGTGTGAACTTAAAGCACATTATGTCAATTACGTCATCCAGATTTAGATTTTATCCAAGCAATAATTATGTCTTGTGTGTTCAGCTGAGTTCAGAAAGAGGAAAACAATTGTAGCTCGAAAGGTTTCCGCGCAAATGGAGACATGAAATTCAATCCACTCATTGAATGCAGTGTTTGTTTTTCTATCACAAAGAACATGTTTCACCCAAGACTTGTTTGAAAAGAGTAATGACCCATCAGGGCATTTGAAAACAAAATATGTTGTTAGCTTAAAAGCTTGATACCTTGCACAGACAATACTGATCCTCTACTGTGAACAAATATTGAGTCATGGTTTAAACTGAGGAGGATTTAACATCTATTCATTCTGAACTGAATCAGCTGCAAGTTTGTTCTGTAGCTTTTGTCAGTTTGCATCAGGGGGAATACCTTTTAAAGTTTATTTGAGCTAAATTAAGCTATGACCAATGGAAAATCAATAACATACTGTATTCTGGTTTAAGATATCTCATTCGGCCGAGACATAGAGGTTTATAAAAACAACAACAAAAGTCMTCATTCAGGTCAGAGATGGAGACTYATCGTGGCAGAATCAGCTGAAAGTTTCAGGATTTGTTTCCCACTTTTGGATGATTTTTCTGACTCCTAAATGTTTCAAACATTTAATGCAAGTTAAATTTATAATTTGGAAACAGAAAAGGAAAGTGCACCACAGTTAGAGTTTAAAATGTGACTGAAATTTCTGATGCTCTGTAGAGAGTCCTCCTGTCTGTGTTTTTCTTCTTGAAGTATTCTCCAGTTTCCATCCACAGTCCCTGAAGTATTACAGAGCGTGTTAAGTGGCGATACTAAATTGGCTTTAGGAGGAGGGAGTGTGAGTGTGCACGGCTCTGTGTCAGCCCTGTGATGGACCCACCATCTGCCCGGGGTCTTCTCCTAAGTTTATCTTCTTGGCACACATTTTATCAGCAAAATAATAATTTTCCTGCAGATTTGTGCTTAATTTTTTGCAGCTTTCTGTTTGTTTGTTAAAGAGGACATCATTGAAAGCACAATTTAAAAAAAGTAGCTGATGATTTGTGACTTTGACAGCTTTTTTTATTTTACTTTCAGCATTTAGAAACATAATTGTTTTTCTAACAGTAATGAGCTGATAATATTAAAGTAATCAGATCTACATATGTGCCCACAGAGGAGATAATGAACAAATTGAACAGGTGCGCTGCAAAGCAAAGGTCAGACTCTGGAAAACAAATCAAGAAGTACAAAAAAAAGAAAGAAACCATTATTTTAAAGTAAGAAAATTTAAGTCTCTTTAACATCTGGTAAGAATACCTCCCTTTTGTTTTAATGTTACTTGGTGCATTTTATTTTCAGTTTTTATTTCAAGTATTTTTTACTCTTAAGCACTAGCCTGGCCCTTCCCTTCCTACACAGTTCCCTTCTCTKCWCAGTCTGGGATTTCTCCCAYAGACAAGGGTTTCTMCGGCAGAATTTCAACCGGGCCAATCAGTGAGCAGGAGGCGGGGTTGTGAACGACAACAACCATTTTCAACGCCTGTAGTTTGGTAACGGCAGCAGAGGAAGTGAATGAAGCCGGTGTTGACAAGACTTCCAAATTAAATAAATTTGTCTCACAAAGCCTGCAGCACTCATTTACAGTCGTCTCGYCRGCTCAGTACTTCTCAGGGGATGCTTGTTTRAAGCGCACATATGTCCAGTTAGCTTCTTAGCTTAGCTTCCTTCACAGTTGAACTGGCCAAACATTAGCGATTGTGTAAATCAAATCTAGTCGTTTCAAACATCAGAGTCCACATCTTCAACAAGAAATCATTTGTCAATAGTCAGGGTTCCAGATCCGTACGAAGCAAATCAAAGGACAAGGGACTGTTTTTACTGGTTACTTAAGTACAGCTTCTTCTTCTTTTAGTTTTCTTAAAGTGCCGCAAATTTTTTAATAATACATTATTACAATCACCTGGTTTCCTGTACTTCATTTAACTTCCATAAGGATGCCAGTAAACAGCATCAACTCTGTTTTTATTAGATTTTCAATAATTAAAGCTTTGTTCATTCAGCCAGAATCACTGATTCTTGTACTTTCTAGCTCACTGTCAAGGTCAGCAGGTTTGCCAGATCACTGAAATTCTGAACTCGTTTGATGACCTCTGTCCTGAGCTGAGAGGCTACCTGACTGTGGACTACCACTGCAAAGACGGTAGGATATTTACTTTTTAAAGAACCCTAACCCTAGCAATAATCTATAGCTAATTGGTTTAACTACGGGTTGAACTGTCTTGTCTGCAGCAATGTCGATATGACACACATAAACTCATTATTTAGCTCAGCGTGTTTCTGTTTCACCACATTTATTCTTTTCAGTCAAACATCAAAGCTTTGGGAAAGTTTGGACAGATTTTTTTTTTTTCCTTTGACTTGATCTGATATTAAACAGCAAACGATTCTCTCACCTGCAGAACTTTAGCTCATAAAACACTGCAGGTAATCKTACCTAAACAACACATACTGTTTGTCTTTCTGACAAATCTGAAAGAAGAAAAAAGCCTGATAGTTCTGGTTTTGTTTATGCTTTTTTTTCTTTTGGCATCTGTGCAGTCCTACTTTTTATTTTTTTTTTTTAGAATAAAAGAAACATCCTGTTAAACCCCATCATATGATTTATTTAGTGTGAAATTGTGAAGGTTTATTTCGTATTTGTTGGTCCTTCTCCAGTGCTCACACTGTCCGTGTCTGTTGCTGCCGTGTCTGAAGACGTCACAATATTTGTCCACTGGCCCGGGGAAAACCACTGCAAGTTAAACACCGGAGATGGTCAGATTTTTGATTTAAAAGGGTAAGTAGCAACTTTAATGGACTAAATCACCATACGTGACTCATTATGTGGGTTTGATTTAATATTCCAAAAACTTTTAATGAATCCATATTTACCACAGAGAAGAATTTTTCTGCGTAGGAGTTAAATTTTGAGTTTTAACTCAAATGTCCGCCCACATACTCAATGTGATGGATCTGAGCTGTGATAAACTCCTTTTAACTGATGTAAAGCCTTCTATGATCCCCTTATAGCTCCTACATAACAGGTTCAACAGGTTGTTAACACACCCATCACTTCTTCAGTTCAAACAATTGTCCTGAATTTTAGTTTAGGTTATTTATAGTTTAAAATTATTTCATTTAAAACAAAAAAATTTATACACATTAAAAACAAAAGATATACGCAACATATCACAACAAAAAACAATATATACAAATCAAATTGAAATGAAAGGAGGCAAAAAAAGAAAAAAAGTCTTATATGTCCCTTTTTATACAATTAATTTAAAGCAATAATAATTAGGAATAAAAAGAAATCAATTCATTCTCAAGCAACAACTTAGAAATACATTATAGAGTTTCATATTTCTTTAACAAACTTATTATCTTTCTCTTGAACCAACATTGAACCAACATTTTTATAATCACTTTCCAGATTATTCCACAATCTTATTCCCTGAACCGAAGTGCATCGATCCTTCAAGTTTGTTCAAATTCTAGGTTTTACAAACATCTCAAGTCCTTTAAGATTATAAGAACTTTCTCTCTTAACAAAATATAACTGGATGTTTAAAGGCAACAGTTTTTATGAGCCTTATACATGAGCTGCAAAACATTATAATCAACCAACTCATAAAATTTTAATAATTTTAATTTAGAAAATAATATATTCGAAGGGTGACTGTAATGTTGTCTGGTGACAATTCTGATGGGTCTTTTCTGTAAAATAAAAGTAGGATTTGTGATTGTTTTGCACACTTTACCCCAGACTTCAACACGGTATACCAAGTGTGGAACAACAATATGAATAGAGCTTTATCATTGAATAACTCATTTAATTTATACAGTACTCCAACAGATTTAACTATTTTTGTTCTTAAGTAATTCACATGAGCTCTCCATGTCAGAATTGTTTTATTTAATTGAAATGGTATTAAGATTAATGCACTTGTCAGATTTTAAATATTTTTGTTTTTTACTTTGACGAACCGCTGCCAGAGTTCTTATTGTTCTGCCAAAGGCTAAAAACGTCCACATTAACATCCCTCTCATTTGCTTCCATGTGAATTTTCTCAGGTCGGGGAGCGTCTCGGTGCACAGATACACTCGTCCTGATGCATTTGTTGTGGCAGTTGAATGCACCGACAGAGAAAGACACATTACAGCCCAGAGGATAATTACCATTCAGGAGCCYGTTACAGAGATTGGTGTCATCAGGTGCTACGCTGGAAATGTGTCCTTTTCTGAAACCAACTGCCGAGCTCTGCATGGAGCAGTGTTTCACATTCAAATGGAAGTGAAAGCAGGTGGGCGCCAAGTC
>NW_013952845.1:144062-145898 GCF_001266775.1 Austrofundulus limnaeus | reverse complement strand
CATGATTGTATTAAAATAATCTTTTTTAATGAAATATTCCCTCTGAGTTTAAATTTCGRTACTTAAATGCTGGGCTCTCCATCAGTTTATCAGTTTGAAGCTTTTTAAACTATGACTATTTAAAAAATGTTAATTCTCAGTGGTCTAAAAATATCCACGTCTTTGTTACATAAGATCAGCTTTCTCCATGACAGCTCTGAATACTCAGCTTTCTAAAACAAATTATCTCCTAATTAGATATTCTGTGCAGGGTTGGGAAAATACTTTGCGCTCAAACACAATTATACCCTTTTTTTAGAAACCAATTTTATTGATTTAAGTTTTGTCTGCTGAGTTTCAAGAGTAAAGTGAAACCGTCAGAAAATGCTGAAAAAAAAAAGAAAGAAAAAAAGTCAAAAAATTATTTTGAGATTAAAGATGTTTTTCTGCAACTTTACATGTTTTAATAAAAATAAAAATTTGGTTGTGTTCGGAGCCGTACACAAACTGTAAATAACATCTAAAAGTTCAGATTTTACTGGAGAACAGTGATAATATGAACTTTTTTTTGTAAACTTCAGTTTATTTTAAAGCATTTAGAGTTCAGCACTGAATAAGAAAGAAAAGAAACATGATTCGTGAGCTGTGCTGCTGCAGGAGTAATAAACTGCAGCTCTGACTGGTTCAACATAAAACAATATAATTGCACCTATAAAAAAATAAAAAATGGAAACAACACAGTCAGGTTCAGAGGCACTTTGGAGTTTGCTTCATTGAGCCTGATTGATTTTATACAACTTTGACTTTTTCCTAAACATTTTGGCTTTATTCTTTAAATAGTAATTTATTTTTATTTTTTACACCGTGGCTTTCACCTTGAAACTGAGATTTATTTTTCCTTTCTAATTGTGTAAGTTATAATCTGCTGTTGTGTTTAACCTTCCTGTTTTCATATTCTGCATTCACTCTTTGTCCTGCAGATTAAAATGACCCGGCTTCACTAAACCTCCAATATAAATAGATTAAATTAATTTTGAAAATCTAAAAATTCTATTTTTGCCTGAAGGAACGATTTGCCATTCACCACAAATTGAGCGAATGCCTGAATTTTCTCTTTTCACATGGCAGAAAGACTGCATTTATTCAGGAGATCCCACTTGATTGTATGTTTTGTATGTGGGTTGTATTCCTCCCCATCTTCTTCTGATGCCTCCTCCTCTTCCAAATCAGAGTTGTCTTGTTGGTCGTTTGAAAAAAATAACTTTTCTACAATCTGTTCAGCAGTGAAACACAAACTCATGGCTGCAGCAGAGATGATTCAGGGTCACCTGCAGAACCTTTGTGGGCTCTTGGCAGCCTCAAAGACAATATTGGTACATTTTGATCACAAGAACMAGTACTTTCTCGCATTTCTAGACACCCTCATCTGTTGTTCCGGCCCCTCGGCTGACAAATCCAGGCAGTGTTGAGGCATAACAGTCTGCTGGAGAAAAATATTTTGTCTGATACTGATGAATCTTATATAAAATGAAAGTATTTTCACATCTTTATGGTGTGTRATTGATTCTGTGATTTCAATGCAAAATGACTCAAAAACAATATTTGTAATTTATTGATTTATTTTGTACAGCTTACGTGGAAATATGAATAAAAAATAACATTTCACATTTCCTAATACTTGAGTTAAATGTTAGATTGGAAAAATCTCATTTAGGTTTTTTTTCTGCTTTTAAACTCTCTTTCGGGTCATTTTGTCCGATCAATGTACATTTTTAAGAGAATGATAAAAGTTATTTTTTTAAGAAATATGAACTACATTGTGTACCGAAACAAATTGTTGTTTGAGATGATGTACAG